>NW_010511019.1:0-41489 GCF_000687285.1 Phaethon lepturus | reverse complement strand
GTGTCATCTGCAAACTTGCTGAGGGTGCACTCGATCCCACTGCCTATGTCAGTGATGAAGATATTAAAGAGTATTGGTTCCAGTACGGACCCCTGAGGAACACTGCTTGTCACCAGTCTCCATCTGGACATTGAGCTGTTGACCACTGCTCTCTGGATGCGACCATCCAACCAATTCCTCATTCACCAAACAGTCCACCCATCAGATCCATATCTCTGCAATTTAGAGAGAAGGATGTTGTGGAGGACTGTGTTGAAGGCCTTACAGAAGTCCAGATAGATGACAAAAGCCATGTCCCTAAGCATTACATCTACATGTCTTTTAAATACATCCGGGGATGGTGACTCAACCACTTTCCTGGGCAGCCTGTTCCAGTGCTCGACAACCCTTTTGGTGAAGAAATTTCTCCTAATATCCAATCTAAACCTCCTCTGGTGCCACATGAGGCTGTTTCTTCTTGTGCTATCACTGATGATATTGAATAAGTGATGGGTCTTTCACAGGTAGGATTCTCCAGTGTGAAAATGGTATACAGTAACAGGTTTGGACCAATAATATTGTTATTTGAAGCTCTGACTTCCAGAAAGTCTCAGTGTAAACGTATCCTGTAGAATCCTTGATGTCTTACGCAAGGGCCAAAATTATTTTGTGGAGGTAGCAGTGTAGATCTTCATAGGGAAAGCTTTGGGTAACTAAAAAAACATGGGGTTGCAGAGAGTCTTCATGGTCAGTAGCAGCCTCTTCTGATTTTCAGTCTCATAAACCTATATTAAAATCACAATCATAGTCTTTATTTGTCTTTTATATGTGGCTGTCAGGACGGAGCCAGTCTCTTTTCAGTAGTGCCCAGTGATAGGATGAGGGCCAATGGGCATAAACGGCAGCACAGGAAGTTCCACCTCAACATGAGGAAAAACTTCTCTACTGTGAGGGTGACAGAGCACTGGAACAGGCTGTACAGAGAGGTTGTGGATCTTCCTTCTCTGGAAACCTTCAAAACCCAACTGGATGCATTCCTCTGCAACCTGCCCTAGGTGATCCTGCCTTGGCAGGGGGGTTGGACCAGATGATCTTTAGAGGTCCCTTCCAACCTCTACCATTCTGTGAATCTGTGATTTATTTTTCTGCCTCTAAGTAGAGCTGTAGTCTTGGGGACTGCAGACACCAATCATATGAGAAAGATATCTTAAATGTAATCAACAGAAATAGCTTTTTTTCCTTTAAATTGTTGCCCATGCTTTTGAGGTTTGCCTCCATCATTGTATCTGTTCTTTTCCAACGTGTATAGTGTTTTAGTATCCAGTTTCCAGAGAAGACTTCTCTGCTGAAATTCAAGTTTTTCATCCGTTTTAAGTTCTGGCTTTGATTTAGTTTTTATGCTGTTATCAGTTACTTCTTCATAGTCCATAAAATATTTTTTCTTTTCTTGTGTTTCCAACAGCTAAACTAGCTTAAGACAGATGAAAAGTAATGAATGCTGTCTTAGTAGTACTTGCTTATGCCAGTACTTGTTTATGCATGTACTGTAATTCCTCCATACATGTTAGCAAAGACATGGGCTATGCATTTAAAACTGGAATAAAGATGTTGCCAATACTTTCTATGGATTAAATTATAGCCATACCATGAGATTAGAAAATGTCTTTAGATAACAATTACATATCCTAGTTTTAATAAGGCTTTTGCATACCTTCTGAGGTGGTTTTAGTGAGTAAAAGTAATTTCTGTGAGGTACAAATGATCTGAGGTATAGTTTTGAGGTGACCATTAGATGTTTAATGGATACTGCTTGTCTCTCCTTTTGTCCTAGTTTAACCTGCATTTGGGATCATGACTCTTTCTTTACTCTCTGTCTTGACACACCATTAGTTGGGATGTCAAACTTGTTCTGGAATGTGCATAAATTTTGAAATAGTATGTTTTAAAGGCAACAGTCATTCCTCTTCAGTTTCTCTGAGCCAAGATTGTACCGAGATTTCTGGAGATGAGCTCTTGAGGTCTGGAAATTCCACGTTGTCCTTGAAGTTGGGCATGAAGGTGTGTACAGTAGTCACATAGGCCAAGATTTATAGGAAGTGGCTAAATTTAAGATTCTGAGTCCACATTTAGAAACCTAAATAATTGACCTAATTTTAAACGAACACAGTAGAATTAAAGTTGTTCTATGTCCTTAATAGCTACAACTGAAAATTTCTCTTTAGACTGTGTAGGACTTACTTCAGTGAGGTTGCCAAGTTTCAACTGGATATATCTGTTGTAAACCATTTGGCATGTCAACAATGAACCTTAATCTTGTCAAAGAGATACTGCCAGCTAATTTGTAAAACTTCAGTTCTGTTACTCGGTATTTCTAGCTAGCGTCACATCCCAAAGTGTTAATGGCTTTGTCCTCTTTTCCTGAAATGTTTTAGTTTTGTTACTCAGTATGCTCCTTCCAGGGTTAAGCTCAGCTTGGGCTTTTCTTCCTCTTCTTGACTGTCTGTCCCTGCTTTTTCCCATTACTCTATAGTTCTGTGGTAGAGGATTTTCCATCAATGGCAAAAATAATCTATACAGATTCCTCACAGAATCATCCTGATGTAATGCACAGAGCAGTGGACTGGCCCATAGAGCACAAGGTGGAGAAACAAGAAACACATTTTTCTGTTTCTAATGCAGAAGAAAGAGTTTTTGCTTGTAGGTGTGTTAATCTCTTAAGAAGCCATGCTGGAACTTGTTTTTGTTCAGTGGCATCCCTCTTAAATACTTCATTACTAACCATTCTAAGCAGTTGGTGTATTCTGTAAGGCCAACAAATCCATACATGTAGCTGCTATGGGAAAACCTGAACTTCACCATGTCCAACTGCTAGACTGTACTGTGAAGGAACTAAGTATTCAAGGCAGGGAAGTAGCTTTGCCTATGTCTGCCAAAGGCTGACTTTGTCAGATGAACCAGCTTTCTTCAGGACTGTTTCTTTCAGAATACACAGGAAATTATCATTTTAGGAAGCAATAGAGGGGTTCATACAAGAACTGTGAGTGTATGATTAATTGACTTTGAGGAGGCAGTAGCAGTTGAATAGGGTCTGTGGGCTGACCCTTTTAGTGTTAGGGGGTTTTTTGTTCATTACCTTGACAAAAGTGACCACAATACTCATTAGTGTATTGAGTATTAGTATACTCCACAAGCATGGTTAACACAGAGGCCAGTCTTTTTGGTATAATTTGAAGACCAGAACAGTAAAACCAAGATAAAAGCAGAAGTAAGTGCAAGATGGACAATAGGGACTAGGAACAAGAACAGCTTCTTAAAGCCAGAAACTCAAAATTCAGAAGTAAAAGAACACAATTTTATGTTCAGAAATAAAAGGACATGTACACAAGTACATAGGCTAATCACAGAATGACCATCAATCACTAGTAACATATAACTGTTCAAAAATAAATAAAAATACTAATACTCTACCTGATGTGTGATAATATATATCTGTTTGTAATTTGTGGGGAAGTGTCAGTGCTGTTGTAGAAAGCACCAATGAAAATGCATAGTCTATGTTCCCTGTACCTAATAAAGCTCAAATCACACTGAAATAGATGCAGTGGAAAAATCTGTTGGTGGGGAAACGGCGATCTTACTTTGAGACAGAACAGAGCTTTAGTTGTCTTGTTAAAATAAAAACAACACTGGTTTTCACTGGCTAAAGTATTTTAAAGAGGGAGAGTATTGGGGATTTTTTTTTTTATAGCTGAAGGGAAAGAACAAAAAAATTAGGATGGAAATGAAAGGATTTGATCAAAAATTTAGGATGGAAATCAAACTGTCAGAATAACAAGGCTTTGGAACAGCTTCCTGGTAGGCATAAAGGTTACAGTCCTGTCTTTTCTTCATCTGATTCCTACAGGTAAATTACACTTCCAACATAAAATAATCTTATCAAATAATCATTGCATTGTTGCTCAGTAGTTAATATTAATTTTTCCTATATAATTCAGTGCCATTTGAATTCATGTTTTGATGTTATAAAACCTGTAGTTCTCTCTAATAGAATATTTATGTCCCTGCTCTCAGGAATTAAATTTTGTATACAATTTCCAAATTTCATGGAAATGGGGACTTCGTGCCTGAGTAAGTAACCAAGGGAACCAGAATGAACCAGTAAAGTCTAGTTCTGTGTGGAACTGCATTGTAACAAAAAACCATACATAGTGCCAAGGTGAAGTTGGGCAAATGCTTTAATACAAATGGAATGCTTTGTTCAGTTGAAACAGTTACATTTCTCATCAGAAATCTTCCGTAAAATATTCCTAAATCACAGCACAAATTTTTTTTGTGTTCGGGCAAGGTCTGTAATCAAGTTTTAACCACAAGCTTTTTAAACTGTATTTCTTACAACTGGAAGTTTGGTGAGAATTATTTTAATGCTTCTAAGAGTAAAGGAAATGGTAAATGCCTCTCATCAGCCTGCATTTTTTTTTTTTTTTTTAAGTTCAAGTGCCATATTTCTTCCAGGCATAACAAGGTTGGATCAGAATTACTGGTCAGCTCTTTATTCAGCCACCTTCTTCCACATGGGAAGAAACCATTCTGCGTGAGCAAAAATAATTACCCAATAGATTTTGGCCTTAACTTTGTCAAAATACCTCCTTGTCAAAATTAAGTCACCTCAACAAATTCCAGTGCTAGCTTGGTCTCAATTTGTGTGTGTTCTGTGCTTTGAGAAAGGCATATGACTCATTCCATCACTGATTCACAAGATCAGCAACAAGTTTGTCTTCAGCCAACATCTTGGTAAGAGGAGGGTTTTTCTTTATTCTGATTTCTTTCTATAGAAAAGAGCATAAAAACAGACATACTAATTGAAAACAATGACCCAGATGGTTTCCTATCATATTGTGGTAGTGTTACGCATAAGCCTTAAGTATTCTGTCCTCTTGGATGCACTCTAGGCTTTTGGCCATCAGAAGCAAAGGGCATTTGTGAGCTGAAGACTCTATCTGGGTGGTCATATTTAACAACTAAAACCAGACCTAATCTCCACAAATACTCTAATTTTTCTTTCTTAGCTTACAGTTTAATTCCACAACACTGAGTGACAGTTCTTTCTGCAAATTATGCAATTGGTAGAAAAGGTACTCTCTTTGTTTTCAGATCCAGGGCTCCTTGTTGCTTGTGTTTCAAGAAATAATGAATATACTAGTTTTGTAGCATTCATTAAGAGGTCAAAGGGAGTGGATACTCGCCTGGTTTACTCCAAGCTTCTCAAGCAATGTACTCTATGGGGTTTTTTTCTCCCTTGCATGAAGCCATCCATACTGTTTATCATCCTTGTGCCCTTCTTGACAAGAGAACTGGAGTATACCTTAGTATACAGCATTCAAGATGTAAAAACATTGTGTTTTTTAAGTTTCTTCCTTACAATGTCTTTGCTTCATCCGCTCTTTGAAGTGTGTTCCTCTGATTCTTTCTGAACATAGTCATGATGGCTTTAGATCCTTTCTGAGTGGCAATAAGGAGCCTGCAGCTCCTGGTTGTGTTTGCGTGGTTGAGGTAGTTTTTCTCTAGCATGTACAAGTACTCAAGAGTGCTGATTCCCTGCCGCGCCGCCCTGGATGTTTTCTCAAGCAGTAGTTCAGTATCATAAGGTTCATTTGCAGCATTGTATTCTGATTTGAGTTTCCTGCATAACTGTTGTCGTAAGTGATTTTTCTCATTTGTTTGTTGGCTCCTTTTTTCCAAACTGCATATAAATGTCACAGAGCCCTTGCAGAGCCCTGCTCCTTCCTGACTGTTAATCATTTACATTCCTGCATGGATTAATACTCCTTTTCCTTGTCATGCCTTAATTTCCATAAGACCATTTGATAATTTTGCCAAAAGGTTTTTTAAAAATGCCAATCTCCTGTAGTGATAGCCTTGTTTACATCTTCTTGGTTGTCTCCGGTAATTCTGGTTGATTGTGTGATCCTACTTGCCTCCTCAAAAAACATGTGAATTTTTTCTCTCAAGTGTTATTTTTAAGTATTATCTCAATCAGAGATAGGAAGCTATACTACAGATGGTTAGCCTAGACTCCTCTTCAGTCTGGAAAAGGAACAACTGAGAGATATGTTGGATGTCTTGAATAGTGAACAGAAAGTCTGTAGGAGACCAGTGTTTGCTGTCCTTTTAAGGAGAAGAACTGGAGTTTGCAAAATCAAAATTAATAGCAAGCAGATTTGTGGCCAAATAGTGGAGAGGGTGCTTCAGCTGTATGTAGGTGATCTATTAAATTGTTTGTGTAAGATTGAGTGCATTACATAAGTTCGTGAAGCAATTTATGTAGATAGCCATTTAAACAGATACCAACTATGGCTCAGGAAGTCCTTGAGTTTGTAACTACTGGAAACTGGGAGAGTGTTCTTCTATGAGGCACGGAATACTGGTTACTGGAGGTAGTTTTTAGTTTATAGAAGGTTCCTTACTCTAGGTTTGTGGGTTTGATCTGCCTGATACCATTCCACAGGAATAAAAAATGTAAGTAGAGTTCTTGAGGCAGCGCTACTCTCTTGA
This sequence comes from Phaethon lepturus, assembly GCF_000687285.1. Taxonomy (NCBI): domain Eukaryota; kingdom Metazoa; phylum Chordata; class Aves; order Phaethontiformes; family Phaethontidae; genus Phaethon; species Phaethon lepturus. The sequence continues at coordinate 34,958 of NW_010511019.1, read as the reverse complement.
TTAAATAGGGTTCTCTTTTTACAAGAGAAAAGGTCTAAAGGAACATGAATACAGTATTTTTGGACCACTGTGTAAACAGTACACATCTTGTATGCAGTTTTGAAAAGTATAGTTTTAAGGAAAGTTCACCTTGCAAAATAAAAAAAAAAAAAAAACCCAAAACAAAGCACACAAAGCCCCCACAAAACCCCAAAATGCAACATCCCATTAGAAATATTTTGAGTATGAGAACAGTCCCATTTTGTAACTCCCCATCCATTGTATAGGTAGTGAACAACAGTCTCAATTCTCTACTCATTTCTCATCATCCATAGATACGCCCACTTTTGCTTGCAAGAAGTCAACTGATTTGGCTAATAAACACCAATTTTATCCAGATGCTACATCAACTCCTTTCCCAGGACATTGAACTCACCTTAAGTAGAAGAGAAACTATTTCAGTGCTTGGTTGTATTCTGTCAAACAAGACGTTCTTTCAGTATGGTCATTGTCATTTCGGGATTCTGACAAAAGCCAAAAGGAGCAGTTTATGTGTAATTCAAAACCAGATTTATCCTTCTTTAATCCAAGAAAAATGTTTTGCTAGCATTGGAAGAACTGTCATGCCCCACATATCGTCACATTTCCAAAGGATAAGTACTGTTGAGTATTGAAGTGCAGATTAGATGAGACTATTCTGGTCTGGCTGTAATTGAATTCCTATCTGTCTGCTAGTTCTGCTCGGTAATAGTTCTACAGTTCTGCTCTCTACAGCTTCCTGAGGAGGGGAAGTGGAGAGGGAGGTGCTGACCTCTTCTCCCTGGTATCCAGTGATGGGATGCATGGGAATGGTTCAAAGCTGTGCCAGGGAACGTTTAGACTGGACATTGCCATGTCAGCATAACTCTGCTGTATCATGTAGTTTGTTCTCTTAGGTTGTGCTTTCTGTTCTCAAAGATGTTCTGACCATGTGAGAGTCCCTTCTTAGAAATTCTTAGAAAAATAGAGAAAACAAGATTTTTCTCTTGCCATGTTTGATACAGAAGGATGTCAAAGCAGATTTTCTTTCTTGGAAGTCAGAAATAGGCTGCTGATCAATTCCCATGCACACCACTGGAATGCAGTCTGTGCTTTCAGACTTTTCCTGCCTTGATTCTTTTTCTGCATTTCCAGAAACTGGAAGTTGGATAGCTTTGGCCCTCATGCCTTCTGTTTTGCAGTGCTGGTCCTATGAGAGGTGCAATGTGGGTAACAAGCTTCTCAGCTGGCCAACCTTTTGTCTCATAGTTGTTGATGCTTTATATGATGATGCTTCATTGTGATATAAGAAAGATATTTTTTACAATGAGAACATTCATTCACTGAACAACGTCCCCAGTGACAGGGTAGAGTCCCCATCACTGGAGGTTTTCAAGATGCGCTTGCATAGGGCGCTAGATAATCTCATCTAGCCTCCCTTTCCCATGAAAGGTTGAACCAGATGATCTTTCGAGGTTCCTTCCAACCTAGGCTGTTCTGTGATTAGGAAGCATTTATTTACCGTGAGAGATGGTCAAACACTGCAACAGGCTTCATAGAGAGGTGGTCGATGCCCCAAGCCTGTCAGTGTTTAAGAGGTGTTTGAACAATGCCCTTAATACTATGCTTTAACTTTTGGTCAGCCCTGAAGTGGTCAGGCAGTTGAACTAGATGATCACTGGAGGTCCCCTCCAACTGAAATACTCTATTCTACCAGTTTCCCAGTCAGAACTTTGATTGTCTCATGTTGTTTCCACATCACTCCTGAAATATGCTTTAAAATTAGCATCATCAGTTGATACTTTTATTTCTCACAGTGAGGGTAGTTTAAGCCATAGATTGCTAAACTGTTAAGTGTAGAAGACTGATACTTGATATCTTTTTAAATGCTTGGCTATACCATCTGGGTTTTGCAGTTTGTTACTTCTTTTTATCAGTTCTCTAACTTTCTCATTCTGACATTTCTTTGATTTTCCTGGACTCATTCTTAGTGAAGAAAAGCTCTAGTGTGGGCTGTCCCCTCACCTCTTCTCTGATCCAGAGGATTCATTTAATGATACTCTGACTGTCATTTTCTCCTTGCCAATCAGACTCATTAATTCTCTGGAAGGCTTCTTTTCTCCCAAGTAAGCCTTTGGCGATTCAGGAGGTAGTCTAAGCATACTTTGTCTCAGTTAAGCATATTGAGCTAGTAATGATTAACAGTTAGTCTATTTGCACGTCTTATTTTAAGGTCACTTGCAGAATGCTGACCTGTAGAGAGCAGAAGACATTCAGGCAGTGGGGACTGTGATACACAATCTGAAAGGTATAGAACAGCTTCTTGTCTCTCTCTTTCAAACAAGCACTTGTGCTGGAGCCAAGTTCTGATGTGACGCCATTTATTTTGGAGCAGGATGAAGCCTAGTCTGAAAGGTATAGAACAGCTTCTTGTCTCTCTCTTTCAAACAAGCACTTGTGCTGGAGCCAAGTTCTGACGCCATTTATTTTGGAGCAGGACGAAGCCTAGCTCTCCATATGTGTTCTACAGCAAGGAGAGTCTGTTGACCTCCATCCTTCAGAACAGTGTAGGAAAATTAGTTTTAGTGGCTATTTTAGCACATTAGTTAGTGGGAGAGGACCTGTTAAGGGAGAGCAGGTTTTTCTCTCACTGACAGCACAGCACCAACTTTCTAACAAACTTTCTTCTAGGAGATTTTTTCAAGAGATTTCCTTTCAGTGTTTTACTTTGTTGATGCATGAGGTGAGGGGGTCTTGGAGGACAGAACATGTGAAGGGTTGTTGATACTTCCAAATACAGCCATTACTTCTGATCTTTTGTGGCTCTGGAACTGATTAGTTTTCAATACAGAACTACAACTTTTTTCATTAAAAGATTTTTCAAGTATCTAACTTCAGCAGACTGAGCTGTGATACTGATCTAGTTTGTTCCAAAGGGACAGACTAAATCATTTCTGTACCAGAAATTATTTCTGTGAGTTTGTTTTGCTGGTATTGTAAGCAGTATTTACAGCCTTACTGTGTTTTGCAGGCATAGGTAGATGGGGGAAATAGTGTCTACAATGGATTCTTAGTCCAAAAAGGCACCAGAGAACAGATAATTTTTTTTCAAGCACCTTAATTCATAGGGTACTATCTTGTGCTGCTGCTGTGCTTTTTTCCTGTGTTCAAAATAAAGTTGAGGTAAAAGCAGAGTAAAATAATAGCATGGGTGAAACTAGAAGTAGAGGGGGTAATGAAAAATCAGAGATTGTATATGGCAAAAGATGACCATCAAACAGGATTCAGCTTATAGAAGAGGAAAGTGGCTGTGCTAGAGCACTTGAGAGCATTTCTTGTGGCCTAAGAGGTATGTTGAGGACGTTGCTAAAATGTTTTTAGGACAGACTGACAGCTGAATGTTCAAGAAGAGATCACTGAAAAGAAAAGCAGAGGCCAGACTGAATAGGTAAGTAGACTTGCTTGTAGAGTTAATTTGTTGAAAGGTTTACCTATTTAGGAGGAGGAAAAAAAAAAGGTAGGGGAAGCAGCTTTTGTTTTATCAAAGTAAGGCAGGCTTTGTGAGAATTATCAAAAGTGGTGTCACAGAGTAACTAGAACTTGGCAATTTTAGTGGAATAGAGAAAAAAAGAGTTTGCCAGTGCTCAGAGACAGAAAGAGGAAACACTGAGAAGTGGACATGAATCCATGAGTGAAACCTGTCTTTCAATGAAAAATGAGAGCTGACATCTGAGGGGAGCACAGGAAGAGACAGCAATACTCAGGTGTAGCCTGGCTGCATGATCCTAGAGCGGTACTTGAGGGGAGGCACTCCCCTAGCTGTACTGGAGTGACTGGAGGAGTCTGTCCTGGTAGAAGTCATCAGATGGGACTGTGTTTCTTCTTTGGGAGCATTTTTACTTGCTGGTCTTTCCACCACACCACCATAATACTGTTTCTAGGAAGCAGTCACCATTTTAGCAGATTGCCCTGGAGCTTTGCATCCTCTGCTTTTGCTGCTGCTGTTTGTTCATCCAAAAAAAAAAGAATCAGTGTTGTGGTTTAACCCCAGCCAGGAACTAAGCACCACGCAGCTGCTCGCTCACTCCCCCACGGTGGGATGGCGGAAAGAATCGGAAGGGTAAAAGTGAGGAAACTCATGGTTTGAAATCAAGACAGTTTAATAGGTAAAGCAAAAGCCGCATACACAAGCAAAGCAAAACATGGAATTCATTCACCACCTCCCATTGGCAGGCAGGTTTTCAGCCGGCTCCAGGAAAGTAGGGCTTCATCAAGTGTCATGGTTTCTTGGGAAGACAGACGCCGTAACTCCGAACATCCCTCTACACCTTCCTCCTCCTTCATCCCAGCTTTATATACTGAGCATGATGTCATATGGTATGGAATATCCCTTTAGCCAGTTTGGGTCAGCTGTCCTGGCTGTGTCCCCTCCCAGCTTCCTGTGCACCCCTAGCCTTCTTGCTAGCAGGCCACTTAGCAACAACTCAAAAGATGAGCACATTATCAACATTTTCTCATCCCAAATCCAAAACATAGCCTCGCACTAGCTTCTGTGAAGAAAATTAACTCTAGCCCAGCTGAAACCAGGACAATTACTATCAGCCGTATCCATCTGATTTGTCAGGATGGTACTATCCATGATCTTGGAGAAAGGCATGGTAAGAAAACTTGTGAAGGTCCCAACTAGCATATTCAAGAAGGGCCGGAGAGAGATCTGAGCAGGCTAGTATAATGGATTTGGAGCAAGAATGGAAAATGCTGGTGCAATACTTGAGAAAGAAATTAAGTAGAAGTAATAGAGGACTGTGTTCTTGTATGAAGTTGTCTAGGAGAGCATGTGTATAGTAACCAGATGGCCTGGGGACACAGAAGAAAACTTCAAATTGTAAGGCATGTCCCAGAAACGTGAACATCTATATTTAACCTCCCTCAAACAATTTCAATTACAAGTGACCTTTCTTCTCCAGTCATGCTGAGAATGTTGCTACCCATTGTCACTGTTCTCTTGGCTTGCTCTGTGCAGTGAGCAAAGCAGTAAATGGGAATGTGATCTCCTCTGCAGTTGTTCTTCAGAAGGGCAGCAGTGTAGCTGAGAACTGGGTCACTGCCATTGTCTAGAAAGTTGGTCCAGCCATAGAGACAAGCAGTAGTGCTATTATCAGTGAAGAAGTACTAGAGATGCAGATCTTCAGAGATCTGAGCAGAAAAAGATCATTTGCTGTCAGCAGCCAACGATCCTGTGTAGTGAAGGGCAGTGCATTGATACCACAGTGGTGCCCTGGTTTTAAGCACTGTAAATACCAAATGTTTTTGATGCTGCTAATCCTCATGGGTTCTCACACATATTCGTGTTGTTTTGCTGTGCATTGCCATGTTCCACATGCTTCCGTGCTCCCTTTGCCCAAATGGGAATAATACTGTCTGGTGAATCTGCTTCACAGGAGGTGAGCAGGGATGGAGCTGTTGGGCTGGGGGAGCTGAGCTGCGCTTTGTTTGAGAACTTAGTGGAGGAGGATTGTACTATTGTAGGGTAGGCATCCTTCTGCCATCTAATACTGTAGTCTCTTTCATGTTACCTGTGTTAGTAGGAAAGTTTAATTATAGGGTAAGTGTGGAGGAACACTGGCTATTGGACAACATTTTTGTAACATTACAGGTGTGTGTGGAGCCCCTTTCAGGTGTTTTTGCTGTTACCAGTCCCAGAGGGGAAGGATGGTAGAAGTTTCTTTTCCTCTCAACAGCTAAGGGAAGAGATCTACTGTTCTGCAGATAACATGAGAAAACAGAGCCCTTGAGTAAGCCCTTACGCAAACACAAAAACAGCCTATCCCCTTCCCCTAGCTGTTAGCCTCTTCCTGGCCTCATATGTTCTCTGAGGAGCTGCTCTGTTCATTTTGTATATTAGCTATTTCTTACCTGGAGAAGTAAATCTTGAAATGCCTCATCCTGTAAGCTTAACTCTTACTGTAAAAAAAAAAAAAAAAAAAAAAAAAAAAAAAAAAAAAAACCAAAAAAAAACCCCATGTTTTATGGGTTATCAGAAGGAACCTTCAGGGAGGAAAAGAAAATAAGGTGATTTTCATATTTTCTGCAAAATAATTCTGCTTACATTTGTGTAGGCTTGGTCTGTAGCTCTAATAGAATATTAGCTCTAACACTAAAACTTTTTATTAAATATTTTTATACTATATTTTTCTTTCTTTATTTTCCAGGGCAGGGAAACCACCACCTGGCTTACATCTGGATGTAGTCAAAGGAGACAAACTCATTGAGGTATGAAAATAGGTTTTGTGTGTATTTGGTGTATCATATACATAGGCACCAGCAGCAGAACATTTCCCATATATACTCATGAGCATTCCTTTCTCTCTCATGTTAATTATTTTCAAATCAGTTTGTTTTACTCTGAAATTTCAGAATGAAGTGAATTTTCCCTTGCATGTACTCTAAGGCTGTCTTATACTATGTGGTGCTTCCATCAGTTATCTTCTGATCGGATGCACTGTTTGAAGTGTTCTGCTGGCAAACAATGACGCTTTGATTCCTGAACATTAAACTTGTCCTAGTAAGAGAGAGAAAAAATAAAATGGTTGTAAGGGAAACTCCATACTTTGCAGAACCTTATTTCTTCCAAACTTAATTTTGGACCAAAGTTGACATTTTGTTCCCTACAAGATACTTATGTAGGAGGTATCAGACTGCAGTCAGAAGGCACCTTGTTTTAGGAACTTCAGGAGCAGCAACTCAACATGGGGAAAGAAATCTGAAATACAAAAGAGTAAGACTAAAAACTCTTCACTGTACTGCTTGTTTGAGAAACGTGACTGGTCAGTTTATTTTTTATTTTGTTTTACAGTAAGGTTAAGTAGGCATCCTGTATTTTACAGGGTGGCTGCCCTGTCCTACAGTGTGAAATACAGTATGATTTTTGTTTTAGATCTGTGAACGGTGTTGTGATTAGCACAGTTAAATGAGTTATTTCTATTATAGCAAAGGAATTTGTCTGATATACACCACCTCATTCTCTATTTCATATTTTGTCTTCTATCACACTAAAAACGGTAAATAACCATGTTCAAGAGCCTTGAGAGGACCCAGGCCAGTGAATGTATTTTAGCTGTGGAGAGAATCCTAACTTGCAATTGACTGAAACAGAGAAATGTTTCTGAGCAGCAAAAGCTTGCAAAGTTGAGCCAACTTTTCAAAACAGAAACTTGGAAAAATTAGGAACTGAGTGTTAGATCAAGAAAGATTTAGGTAGCTTAAAATCTTGGCTGGTTTTTAATGTATGCTATCACAGGAGCATCAGACAGTATTAAGTGTTCCTTCTGGTGTCTAGCAGGAAAGATTTCCTGTTTAGAATTCAGTTAAGTTACCAGAATATGCTTTGCATAGGGATGCAAACAGAGATGTTACAAATGGGTATCTCACAAACAAACTTTTTTCCCAGGCCAGAAACCAGTAAAATGAGGCTTTCCTTTATAGTCCAGTACTGCTGGTTTTACAGACTGTTTTGAGAGTGCGCTCTTACTCTGGATTTAAAGACGGAAAATTGGCAAAGCCAGTCTTGACCTGAAAGATATCTTTGCTCAGCCTTAATTTGAAAGGAGTTGGATACTAACACACATTTACTGCAGCTTCAGAGTAGCTCGTTAGTTCATATAAGCCATGGCTAAATTGGTTCATACCTGCTACCCGGTCTACTTTGGAGCTATCCTTCTCTGGCTCTTTCTAGGCACTATAGCTTTCAAACCCTTTGCATTGCTTTTGTCTTCAAACCATGGACCATGTATTCTGCTTTTCATGGTACTGTTACGTGTTCAAAATAATTTTCAGAGATCAGAGAGCTGTAGTGTAGGACTGCTTCTCTGCTCAGCCTTCTCACTGCCATCCTAGCAGCAGCATCTGGGATAAGGCTTGTGCTTGGCACTGGGTTTTCCACTATGTCTTTCAGCCCATGTAATGAGATTCAGTGAGCAAAGGCAAATAGCAGTGACTTTGGGGTTTTTGGTATGTGGCAGGTGGCCAAACATAATGCAGCCTTCCCACCTGGGACACTTACTCTATGAGATGAGTGTTTCTTGTCATGTTTCTTTTGGATTTTTGAGCATGCAGAGAGACTTTAGGATGAAAGATTTTATATGGACTCTCCGCTGAATTAATCACAGATTTATTAAGGTTGGAAAAGACCTTTAAGATCATCAAGTCCAACCACCAACCCAACACCACCATGCCCACTAAACCATGTCCTCAAGTGCCACGTCTACATGTTTTTTCAATACTTCCAATGATGGTGACTCCCCCACCTCCCTGGGCAGCTTGTCCTCAGGTGCTAGGCAAATGTCTATCATAGGAGTCCTGGTCAGGAATGAAAAAAAAATCAGCAAAATGCCATATGGAAGCTGAGGATGCAGCACTGGTTTTGGCAATGGATGAGCAAATTTGGTGTTGATAAATTGACAGTCAGGAATATCATCCTGGTGGTGTCGGACTCCGAGACTGTGCTGCCCAAAGCTTTTGGGCCTACAGGAGGCCCAAGTTGGCCTTGTAAACCTGGAGTCTCTGCATTGGGAAAGTGGGTGGTACAAATATCCTGATTCCCTCTTCCTACCATCAACTCTCTTGATAACCTAAAAGAGGTGGTTCTTGCTCTTGTGCAGAGCACTGTTAACAGCCATTTCTAGTCCACTATCCAAGTACTCCCAAGGTTCAGTAGAGGCTGTGATCACACAGATCTGAATTACATTACACACGTTACAGAATGACTGTAGAGTTTGTGTTTTACCTCCTGAATATCTGATGTTGGCTATCAGTGTTACTGAGATCAGTGAGGTACAGCTTGCCTGCTATTCAGTGTGTAACGTATGCTGAAGGCTGTGCCAAGCGGTGACCAGGTACAGTCACCTATGTGTGTAGCAGAGGTCTGGCTTGCTATCGTACTTCTGTCTGCTGAAGTAAGAATCAGAAGAGCTGGCTTGGTGGGGAAGTTCTAGCAGACTGTTCCATGTAGCATGCATACCACCATGCATGGTTTCTTTGTGGCCTTGCACACTGTGTGTAGGTGATGACTTAAATCCTCTTAGACTGTGGTGGTTACATGAGACAATGTAGCATGTGTATGTATGGGAATTGTGCAACAAATTAACTGCATTTGAATGTAATCCATCCGTTTCCCCTTTTGGTATATATGGCAAATAGTTTTTCGCTCTTGTGTCTTACAATAGACAACAGTAACCAAGAAAGAATATTCTTAAATCTTGTGGATTACTGAGCACTTGATACTAACCGAGCCATCTTGTATCCCAGGTCTTGTGCAGAGGTCTGAGGTACACCTTGTGATTGCTGGGTCTGAAAAGTGCAACATTAAAACAAGCCATGAAGTGTTTAAGCTCAGTGTATAAAGGTTAACACCGGGTTATAACTCAGAGGCACAGAAAATTTTGGAAACGTTATCTTGAAGTAAAGGCAATAAAATTTTTTTCACTGATTTGTTGTGATATTTTCGATTTATGAATTTGTGTCTTTGCAAAATCTCTTTAAATGCCGTCAAGCCAGAATGATGGTGATTTGTGTGTGATGGGTGCAAATGAAAACTTACAGGACACTTCCTTTGGTTTCAGTTGTGGACAAGAATGAGAAATTGTTGGACCGATTTTTATGGTACCTGAAAGTGAGCGATAACTGCTTACGGAGCTGAGCACTGAAATGTGGAGTAATGAATCAGCTTCTGAAGATCCTTGTTTGTATCATAGTTGTGTTTACACAGGATTTTTTTTTTTTTCTTGAATACACAAGAATAAAAGGAAAAGTTAGTGCTGGTCTTTCTTACAAAGTGGAATCATAGAATTCATTAGTACAAAGGTATTGAATTTGGGAAGACTCAGAGTGCTGAACTGAATGAATAAGGCACTGCATAATACAGGACATTAAATACAGTTGAATGAAATCCAGTTGAAATGAGTTTGAATTCCCAGAAAACCTAACCGCCATTTCTCAAAAGATGTATTGTAACAAACACTATGGTATTCACAGATGAATAGCTGGATGAAACAACTGTAATCTTAAGGGAAAATATCAGTGAGACTAATGGAATGATAAGTGTTGATTAAGGCTTGCAGTAGAAAGCATAACAAAAGTATGCTAGCATGAAGAATGTACAGGATGGAGATTGGTCTGTTTACAGGTGGAATTAAAAAAAAAAGTGAAATAATACTCACCCAGAAAGGACTGAGGAAACCATGTACTAGTTTAAGCTCTTTATCAGTGGCTTGTACTTTCTGGTTAACTCTGAGGGGAGGGTCTTGTGAAAACCAGCATTTGTAAAGAGACAGAAAGTAGCCAAGTGAGAGTGGAATCCAGTAGGCTGTTTCAGTATATTGATTTTGCATGGGTTTAGATAAAACCCAATTATACCGAGGCTTCAGGGTATGGTATTCCCCACCAGACACAAATAGATTCAGAGGAGACACCTTCATGTTTTAAATGTCCCAATTGGAGGAAAATCACTTGCATTTTGCATTTGCACCTCATTTGTCACCAGATAATGTACTTGAAGGTGAATTGCTAATAAAGCTGTGATTCTTGTCTTATCAAATGAGATGTGAACTCACAAAGAAGATTTTTTTTTTGTAGTTAAAGTCTAAATATTGGCACTGTTGTGGATGTTCTGCCAGCCGGTGTATCACTGAAGGTACTGATGAAGATGTTATTCTGTCTAACTGTGTTTTCCCAGAACTTCTTGAAATTTAATATCTTGTAGTGCTGGTTGAAATTGGCCAGTTTATTGAGAAGTTACTTGGTTTAGTAGTGCGTGTTGGGAGCTGACGGATATACACACAGCTTAATCACCCAAATCTTGTTATTTTCAGAAAGCAGCCTAAAATATCTAAGGCAGTAGATTTCACAAAGCATTTACCCTCGTTAAATGATCCCTAAAATGTATACCTTGAGTTAGTTGGGAATAAGACATTAGCAGATTATTACCTAAGGGACCAATTAATTGTACAGTCATCATGATGTATATAAGTATGGAGTTGAGTTGTTCAATTAATTCTTCTAGTGACCTAAACGAAAGACTAAACATACAGAAATAAATTAAATAGTTATTACTGAATACCACATTATAAAAACTTGCAGTATGGGGGCTGACAAATGTTCAGCAAAACAATGAGAAATCCAATCTAGAAAATGCAGAACACATTTCGGGGGGTGGGGAATCTGAAAAAATCAGTGGGGAGGTGACATCTGAATGCAGCAGTGCTAGAAGCCTTGAAGTTCATAACTGGTGGGCAGGTAAATAGATGTAACTTTGCAAGGTGATTTGTAGTAGAAAATGGGGTCCATGTGATTTTTATGCTTGCAGATAAGGCAGAGGAATAGAAATACTATATCTTATTCCAAGCTGTCTCCTTATTTTCTTTATGACTTGGTAGTGCAGCAGAATAATTAAGTGTCTAGGTGCTTATCATGTCAGTCTTTCTGATAGCTCAAAAAAACCCCAAACCAGCTACCTGTAACTAGTCTGATACATTAGCTCTCTCTAGCTGAGCATGTGGTTTATACAGCTGTCAAAATTAAAGAGCAAACAACCGATTGACACGAATGCTGCTGCCAGGACAGGAGGTCCTTCCTCATCACACACTCCTAGTGCGTGTAATCCATTGCTTCACTAGAGCCAGCTGGGATACGCACCTGGCTGAAGGCAAACTGATTCAGTCCCGTGAAACAGTAGTAGACTAATGCAGCAAAAAAGTGCTTTGCAAGCTGAAAACTTTGCTCAGATATGTGGCAGTGTGAGGAGAGGATTGTATAGCTGGGAATGGAAGGAGGGAGAGGGGAGAAATCCTCATGCTCTAGCAGGCAAAATGTTAGTTCCACTCAGACCATCTCATTAAATCATTGCTTTCCTGAACTAAGATCTGGGGTTTTTTTCTGATGGAAAATGTGTCATCAGCATTCCCTTGATCATGCTGTTGAAATGTTGTGTGGGCCTTGGTAAATGTTTCATAAAGCATGAGAAGTCATCTGTTAACAAACCTGTAATGCATTGCTAGCCTTTGAATTGGGCAGCTGGAAACATGAAAACACAGGTTAGATTAAGATCTTGGGATACAGTGAGAAAGAGTGCACTGCTTAAGTACTTCAGCATTTAGGCGCAAGGAGTTTCTTCAACAACATTGTTAATAGAAATACGCTGTGTACACTGTAGGACAGTGTCAACATGTCCCTTTGCTTTTCAGAGATGATTATGTAACTGATGTTACAGTATGTAAGATCTTGCTTAAGAAGAGATTAGAACTAGGATGAATTAAGAAGAAATGCCTGAAATTAATGGCTTACTTGAATAGACTAATATGGATTCCTATCACAATATGTATTCAGTTTGGTTTTACATCTTTATTATAAAGGTCTGAAATCTCCTGTATGTCCATTTCTATACAGAAATGTAATTTTGATGTTCTGTATCAGACTGGAGATCATTTAGCATAGATTCCTGGCTTGGAGAAGGCCCCAGGTCATCTGTCTTGAGGAATGTGTAAAAATCATTGGGAGCAGATGTGAGAGAGAATCTCTTGTATGAGTTAGTCTCGTGCTTTGAAGAGTTATTGTCCTTCCCAGGCTGTCTTGCATCGGCTGTTAAAGAAGAGAATAACTGGGACTTTTCCATATTCAGCTGTTCTGATTTTACAAAGATTAGATTTGAGTTTCTGTATTAAACAGTGTCAGACAAAACTGAAATATTGATTAGATGTTGACACTTTGGTTTGCATTTGCTCTGTTTATTCACGTTCTTGAATTTTTTCAGGACGATCCAAAAGATTGTAGGAGTCTAATATGCTTTTCTGTTTGATATTCTACCTCAGAAACTCATCATTGATGAGAAGAAATACTATCTCTTTGGGAGAAATCCTGATCTGTGCGATTTTACCATTGACCACCAGTCTTGCTCTCGGGTCCATGCTGCCTTGGTCTATCACAAACATCTCAAGAGGGTTTTCCTCATAGATCTAAACAGCAGTAAGTAGTGTGACATTTAAAGAGATGGAAGTGTGATATTTCAGTGCTTAAACATTTCTGAATCTGAGACACTTTTTCCTTTTGTTGTTGTTGTTATTTGCACTGAGTGCATAGATGACCATAATATGAATTAGCACCCTAGTGAAAGCTTGGCAACGGTTAGGAGCAAAGGACTGTTTGCTCCAGTCAGCTTACATCTGCTTCATTTGGTGTTTAAAATAACATTTCTAGACTCTTAAGAGGGCAAGGGAGAGGAAGAAAGTGACTTAGCCTTCCCTTCACAATTTCAATGAACTTTTTCTTCTGAGGGTGTTTTCCCAAGATCTAAAACCTGTTTTTTCTACTGAGGGAATGATTCCAGACGTGGTACATTGGGACCTACAAGAATCCAGAAAGTAAATGGTGTTTGTCATTTAGTTCCATGACATCCTGAGGACTTCTGATGTGTGTTATCTTAGTTTGTGAGATGGTAGGTAAAATTTACATAGCTAATGTTTTCAGCAGTACCTCAGTGACCTGTATCTTGGAGCAACCATGTACAGTTTCTGAACTTCTGAAGACTTGAACTCAAATAATATGAGCCCAAGCTGATGACTAACAGACTATTTTGCATTTTGATGTTCTCAGCACATGGTACATTCTTGGGTCATATCCGTTTGGAACCTCACAAACCCCAACAGATACCCATTGACTCCACAGTTTCATTTGGCGCTTCTACACGGGCATATACTCTGCGAGAGAAGCCTCAGACACTGCCATCAGCAGTTAAAGGAGATGAGAAAATGGGTGGTGAAGATGAAGAGCTCAAGGGCTTGCTGGGCCTGCCAGAGGAGGAGACAGAACTTGACGTGAGTATGATGGCACATTGTACCTAATGGCATTTTCAGCTAAACAGATAGCATTCCCCACTTGTTTGCTTAGGTTCAGGTTCTTAATTTCTTGGCCTTGAAGATAGTCTGAGGTGTCTTCTGCTGGCAGATATGCACACACCATCTTGTTCTGCCGTGATAAGCCTGTGATCGTGTTGCTTCCCAGAATCAGTGACCTAATAATCCTACTATTCCAATGGTCTTCTTACAAAGGGTTGCCAGGGAGTATGTGCTCTCCAGCTGACATTACCGCAGGTCAGGGGTGATTTCCCACAATATTCCCCATTGCCAAACAACAGTGAATGCTGCCCTGTTTCCTACAGTTAGCTAGTGAAGAGGGAGACAGCAGTTTGTGTGGCATTCACAGGATTGTTGAGATTGGAGGAGACCTCTTGGGATCTAGTCCAGGCCCCCTGCTCAAGCAGGGTCAGATAGAGCAGGTTGCCCAGGATCACGCTCAGCCAACTTCTGAATATCTCTGCAGACAGAGACTCCACAACTTCTCTGGGCAACCTGTTGGAGCACTGAAGCATGCTTTTGTCTTAGGGGTCTAAAGTTGAAGTTGAACAATGTGCTGTGGTCTTTTGATATGCGCAATCACATGATTAAATCAGACCTTATACACTAGTTGCTTAAACTAATCCATCTCCAAATTTGTCATTAGAACCTGACAGAGTTTAATACAGCCCACAACAAAAGAATTTCTACACTAACCATTGAGGAAGGAAACTTGGATATTCAGAGACCAAAGAGAAAACGGAAGAATTCCAGAGTGACATTCAGTGATGATGATGAAATTATCAATCCAGGTAAGTAGTTTGCTTTAACCTTTATTTGACGCCTTTGAGACCTTCTTTCCAGTATTCTTATAGAGATTCCTCATGGCTGCATATGGATAAGGAGAACATAAATTTGGCAGTCAGTATTTGGGATCTGCTATTTTAAAGCAGCTGCCACATGTCTGTGAACTCTCCCTGTTTTCTTCTTCTCTACCTATAAAATAACTGCATGATTTGTACAGGACAAGCATATCACACTCCATTTCATTCTTAAATTCTGTCACATGTTGGAAAGATCTCATGGGTCTAAAAGGAGGAAAGTGTGTTAAATTTTTTGCCTTCTTTAGAACCTAAATGGGTACTGAACTTGTTTGGTTTTCATCTGTTAACGCTTTCCTTACCTGTTGCCTAATGGATATTTGTCTCAAGCTCAGAGATTTTTTGCTACTTCTCTGCATATCTGAAACAAGTCATTCTCATTCAAAATGATGCTTCTGAAGATATATCCAATTCCTAATTAGTCATTTTTCTCCCCTAGCTGTTTTATATTAATGACACTCCTATTAATGATATTTTATATGGATAATATTCCTATTAATAAGAGTAGTTTATTAATGAGTATGCATTTTTAAAATATAGTCTGGATCTAGTTTCGTTTGGCAGTGCATAGCACCCAGAATAACCATTTTGATTTATGACGTTATGCAATTTAGTGCTCAGAACATCCTAATGTAAACGGCAATCATTTACATTACAAAAAAGGTAATTTTTTTCAGACTTTCAGAGGCTCTACATTGAATTATTCTGACTCCTCCTTCAAGGTCCCCCAAGGACTTCTGGGGCTAGCTGTTGTGCCTTTGAGCACGTGCGTTGCTTTGTCAGCAGCAGCTTTCAGCCCAGAACTCCAGTCTGATCAGTGCAACCTGACCATCCATCTGTCCTGTTTCCCATTCTTTGAGCAGAAGCCTTTCTTACCAGAATGTGTGATGATCCCACCTTGAGACAAAGCCACTAGGTGTCCCCTTAGCTCCTCTCTTTATTTTGGTGTGCTTGTGCCTATGAGAGCTACTAGAGCACTGGCTTTGAGAAGAGAAGGTCCATGTACCAGTTCTTCATGTAGGTTCCTTTACCTGACAGATGTTCTATCTTTTTCTGTATTCTTAACTGAAAGCTTCACTGTTCTTGCCTTTACAGAGGATGTGGACCCTTCTGTTGGGCGTTTCAGGAACATGGTACAGACAGCAGTAGTCCCTGTTAAGGTATAGAGTAACTCCCAACTTTCCAATTAACACATTACATTGATGAACTCACTTTATGAATTACACCTTAGAAACATAATGTACTGTGGTGGGAGGTGTCTTATTCTTAAGCAAAAGTCGTGTTCATGTTTCACAATTGTCTCTTTTTGGCAGATTTGACCATTTCCCTTCAAACACAGCTTTAGCTCTTTTCTTTAATAACACATGGGATCAATGGCAATTTTTTTTATGCTCCCCGAAAGAAACACTTTCCAGAAATTCAGCATGGTAGTTCTAGGCAGCAGTTAAAATTGTAGGAAGTGTGGCAAGTAAAAAGTAAAAATAAGAGGTTGTTTGTTTAAATACTGTAAGTGCTAAAGATTTCATAAGGTTGTCTACTAGAGCTAGCAAGGTTTAGACTTTGCTCCAAAGTGAGCATGTTGCCAGTGCTATATTTAATTTGAATATTCTAGGAGTAGGGGAGATGTGCAAAACTTCAGGGTAGCTAAGCAACAGTATAATAGCAATTTCACTTGTTGCTGGTATACACTAAATAATGTATGTGGAAAAGCATAATTCTATCTAAACCCCAGACTGCAGAAGATTATTCAAATGATCAAAAGCTAGACAAAATCACCCAAGTGATCTAGAAGTTGCAGTTTCTTACTGTGGGGGGAAGGACGGTCTGTGTTACTGACTAAAGACCTACTTGAGCTTGTCCTGAATGCAAGACCAAGACTGGCAAGCATGTACAGGAGGTAAAGAGGTGCTCAGACCTGATATAAGTTAAACCTGAGCTTCAACTTCTGTCACTCCTTCCTGCATTGTGCACCTTTAAGAGTTTATTATTAGGTTTCAAGGAAACCCAGAAGAAATCTTCTGGGACAAAGACTGGGATGTGGTCTGTAACCACTTTATATGTAGCTAGTCTTGGTGCCTTTTTGGGGAAAATGACATTGGCATCCAGTTTAAATAGCTTGCTTGTTTCATGTGTTTTTAGTAATTCTTTAAATACTTCCGTCTACAGAAAAAACGGTTGGAGAATCCAGGCTCATTAACCACAGATGATTCTGCATCACGACGTATGCAAAACTTTCCGTACAGTGGAGGATTATATGGTGGTTTACCTCCAACTCACAATGAGGCAGGTTCCCAATCGCATGGCGTCCATGGGACAGCTCTCATTGGTGGTCTGCCAATGCCCTACCCCAATCTTGCCCCAGATGTGGACTTGACTCCCGTTGTGCCCTCAACAGTTAACATGAACCCAGCTCCAAACCCTGCTGTCTTTAATCCTGAAGCTGTGAATGAACCCAAGAAGAAGAAATACGCAAAGGAGGCATGGCCGGGCAAGAAGCCAACCCCTTCCCTACTGATCTGAGTTGGGTTTTGTTGAGGGAGGGTGGGAGTTATGAACTCCAGAAACTGTTTATGTGCAGTATCGTCTTTTTAAAATTTCAATGTCCTAACCAGATGTAATACCAAGATTGGAGAAGTGAAATATCCTTTAAAGATCTGTCTTCAAAAGTTTTTTATATGTCTGTTTAAAAGAAAAAAAAAAATACAGCTCCCATCTCCTTTTGAACCAAAATATCTGGCAGCCTTTTCTTAGCCATTACTGTCCCCAGAGGACTTTACTCTGAATTTTGATCCACAAGTTGAAGGGGCAGAGTCATACAATTTAATTATTGTTTATGGCATGACCCTGAAAATTTGTGTATTTAGGTGTCATGCTTACTATGAGTAATGATGTTCCTGCTGGACTTGCTCATAGCAGGTCAGCTGTATGAGAAGTAAATGTTTGGGGGGCCAAGCCTTTCAGAAATCCCATTGGTATGAGTTCTAAAACTTGCAAAATACAGATCAGCTTTCATTTTTTTACATTTTCAAAACCCCACCAATATGGGGCATTATCATTTTGTTTTGTTTAGATACAGCTCATTTTAATTTCCACCTAAAACACTACAGCATCCCATTAGTCCATGAGAACGTGGAGTTGAGATGGACAAGAAATAGGTGGGCTTCCTTAGCCTTAGTTGTGGCCCCGTATTGTATGATGGAGTGCTGTGTGTATGCATAAAGGGGTGTACATGTGAATGCATCTGAGCTTGTGTTGGTGCTAATGGCAGCATACAAGCATGGCAAGCCTAGGAGCGTTTGACCGGTCGATGGGCACTACCTACACTGTACAGGCAATGAAAAACAAAGTAGTGTTGACTCTATTCCCTGTGATAACTTAAGGTGGAGTTAACAGAGCTCTGAGAACAGTTTCCTTTAAACTTGGTGGACCCTGTGATAACTTAAGGTGGAGTTAACAGAGGAGAACAGTTTCCTTTAAACTTGGTGGCTGTTTTAACTTAAATGGTTTCATTTTTATTTGCAAATGGAACTTGAGCTTAGAATATATGTGAGATGCAACAAGACACACATAAAAATGAGCAGCCATCAGCAATGTCAGAGGACTTGCATGTTTAACAACTAAAACCACAATCTGCACACTATTCTGGATGCTAGTAACAGTGGGTGAAAATTGAGTGCTACTTAAAGCTAGAATATGAATTCTCAGTAGAGAATCTGCCTTGGTTTGAATAAAACAGTGCACAGGTTGGTTTCATAATATTACTTTTTTGACTATTTCACTTTTTCCCATTGAATAAAATGAGAAGCTTGATTTGGATTGTTGCTCTAGGCCTTCAAATCCTTGGTTTTATGTTTCAAAATCTGATTCAAATGTGTTCAGATACTATGTCTTTATACAAAGTAAGGCCAGAGCTTTGTTTTTCTTAGGTTTACTCTGGATTTTTTTTTTACATTCTATAACGCAGTTCAGCTATGTAGTCTCATTCCTTTGTTTGGGGGATTTCTCCAGGAAATGTGCACTACAATGACCCAGCTGTTCATTGTGTAGCTACCTGGCTAAGTAGTGTTGTGAAAATCTGGTGGTTGCTCGAGCACTGCTGTGTTCATAGTGCATCTGGTGTGTTGTATGCACTAGACCTGTTTTGGACAGATGTTCCAAAATCAGTGTGACTTCTGCATCTGCAGAATGATTGCTTCTATCATGTTACTGAGGTAAAAATGAGCTAGTAGCTACCCCATTTACAAGAGCGATGGCTTTAGAGACTGGTTTGTTCCCCTCCCCACACCAACATATCTAGCTCAAACTATTATATGGATGCATACAGTACCTTCTCCATGATATAGTTGTGCTGCTCTTTGTTTAGTTGCTATTGAATGTGATTCAGTCCTCAGACATTCTTCTCCCAAACACTCCATGCTGAGTCTTAAAATCTTTCTCCCTTTATTTTTAGTTTTGCTTCTTTCTGGTATGTAGAATTTTCTTTTTCCAGCCAGTCTGCTTTATGAAGGCAACTCTTTAGGGTAAAACTAATTAGGGCAAGTAAAAATTGAACAGGTTTTCTTCTTCCTTTTTTTCTGTTTTGTTTTTTGGAGGGGGGAGGGAGAGGGTGTTTCTTGGTTTTTTGCAAGTGGCTCTTTGCAAGATTTTTCTTGAAAAGGGAAGTTTTACTGCTCATTGTTTTTTAAAGCTCATCTCCTCCCTTGGGTTTGAACTTGGGTTTGAATAAGCTCTCATTATTTTAGAGCTTAGGGGCCATAGCTGGCCAGTACAGGAGGGGACAGTATAACATCTAGGGGCTTTGTACAGAAGTTTGTACACTTGTGTAATATGTAATAGGCCCTTTCACACTTTCTGTCGAGCTTTTTACCTGTAACCTTTACTATGTTGTAAATTAAATGCAGATTTTGCCAGTTTGGAGAGTGTAGTGTGTTCGTTCCCAGTTTACACTCCTGCAGTTGGGACTGTATGTTGTTTTGTGGCTTATTGAAGGATTTCTGCCATGGTAAAATGCAGCTGTCACTGCAGGTCTTGTTCTTAGTGGCTGGCTCAGGCTGCAGCTCTTACAGCTGCTCCAGCTTCTTTGCTCTTGACCTGCTTTCCTGCCTTGTGCGGCAGTGCGTTGCACTTTTGCACACGAGTAATACTTAACAGTGGATTTTAAACAGCAGTCACCTTTGTTTTCTGAATGAAGTTATAGCTGGGTCTCGCATAATTCTGCCTCACAAAAGTTACGCTCTAGAGCCCAACTTTGCTGTTCTCATTGCCCAGCTTTCTGCCTCTGACCTATAGAGTGGCCTTGGGCAGTCTAAATGCACCATCCTTTGTCTCTGCAGCTTGTCCTAGGCTCACTGAGGAGAGCTGTAGTGAAAAACAGTAAACTAGAATCTGGTTAAAGGTAACCGTGGTGCTGGCAGTGTAGGGTTGAGAGGGATTCCCAAGCTTTGCTGAATTTAGTAATATTTAGGCTATAGATTAGTATTCCTTTAAGCAGCTGGGACAGTTAGGTTTTCATTATTGTGTGTCAGTAGAAGACTGAATCTTCATGATTCATGTGCAAGCTGCTGATCTGCCATAGGTAGAAATAGCTGGTACAGGTTAAGTAGATAACTCTGTGGTCTGACATTAAGTGTTGGTATGGTTAGCAGTTAATTTCCTATATTAAAGGAAGTATTAACAAGGAGTCAACTTGCGTTATAATCTAAAGCACTCTCTGCAATATGGAATGCAGTGAAGAAGTGGAGAAGAGTTTGCAGCTGAATAAATGATTGAGCTAAAGACTAATGACAGTGTTTTCCAGGAACATCTGTCCTTGCAGCATTCACTGGATTGTCATTGTAACCCCTCCTCTCTTTTGGTTTTGAAATACAAGAGTGCAACACCTTGCAGGCATCCCAAAAGCTAGTAATGACCTGATAGAAGTTGTTCTATTCCCAGCGTGTTGTGCAATAAGATACCAATTTGTTAGACCCTGTGATGACATGCATGAAAGAATGACTTCCTAGAGAGGAGGTGATTTCTCCCTGGGGCCTTTTAGGAGAGCAGGAATAGCTTCCAGCACAGAACAGGTGAGTGTCTCAGCTGAAATGTGTGCTCATGCAATTGCACCAAATAATTTGAAACGCTCAGTGGCATGGGGAAAGACCACAGTAGAGGGTTGGACTAAAAGACATTCTTTAGGACAACCCAAAGAACTGGGGCTGTGTAATGGCTATTAATGTGCTCGGAGGTCAGATACTGTTTAAGAGTTTTTTTTCAAAAGCAGTCTAATACAGTCAGGTAATTTGTAGGTTCTTTGATCTCAAAACTCTGTCTTAATCTGGCAGTGGTAGGTAAAGGGGGGGGAAAAAGCTCCAGTTTTCACTTCTGCTCAGTGCCAGGAACAGCTTCTCATTCATATGAGCTATGTGTCATCCCTGGGACCTACCTGCTTGGTTTAGGACAGGAATGCTAGTGTAAGACAGAGACTGTAAAGATTATGGCAAGTTCAGAATAGACAACCATGAGTTTTGGATTGCAGTCTTCTACATTTAACCTTCCCTGAAGGTCCCATAACCAGTAAAGCAGTAAGAGGTACCTCACATACCAGCATCACGTTAGTGCCTGAGACTAACCATGGTGCTTCCCTTGCGTCCCTCAGAGGTCCTGCCTGCTCCACAAAAGCAATAGCTTTCCAGCAGCATTGATGGTTGCTTTGGTGTTGTCTTTTGCTGCTTAGTAATTTCCCAGAATTGATGTCCTCTTCTGAGAAGCTTTAAGGGGGAACCAGCTGAAGAGCCCGAATCTTTGCTGTCCACCCTCTTGTACATAGCTGTCTGTCTTGCCATATATTCTGGCATACATCTGTGAAAGGTTTCAATCACATTTGCATAATGGTAGAGGAGGAGGAAGTCTTAAATACTAGATGTGCTCCAAGTACTGCTGTGGTCATTCTGACACATCTTGCCATTGCCCAAGTTGTTTACTGTCATCTTGCAAAGACACCCAGATGGGGAGCTGGCCTGCATGTGTGCTGGCCTTTGAGGAACTGGCCACTAATACTGGACTAACCTAGCAACTCTGGTCATGGCTGGCTACAGAGGCTTTTCTGATTCATATCTTGGCTGTGATGGGTCATTCCCTGCCTGAGGTTCCCCACCTACTTCTAGATATGTCAATGAGGCCTTCCCTTGCTTGAACCTGAAGGAAATGGAAGCAGCATTTCTCCTAGTGCATAAGCAATGGTGTGTGCCCATATCCCCCCAGGGCAAGTCCTTTCTGAAAGGAGGCACAGCCTGTTTTCTCTGGTGTCTTTGTAAAAGTACTGGTTTTATTACTTGAAGAGCTAGCAGGAGCTCGTTCTCTATTAACCTCTCGCGTATAGGCTTGCCAGGGTGCTCAGTTACTTTCATAACAATTTCAGGGTTCAGTGAAGGTGAGGAAAAGCCTGGAAATAGGCTGCTCAGCCAGTGGTTCCACTGCCTGCTTCAATTTGGATACCTCAAGTAGCTGATAATTCTTGCTTGTTGACAGGTCAGAGAAAATTTGTGTACCACTGCAGGGAGCATTTACAAATCTTCAAGGTTTTCAAGGTGAGGATGGCTCAGGCTGGGAGACCAGTTTTGCTTGGATGCTAGCAGCTGATGTGATCCGCTGACTTCACATGTCTTCTGTGCTTGTCTGGCTGGGGCTCTGCTTCTGGAATCACTGTTCCTGCTTCTGTTTGAGGGGGTCTGACCTCCTGGATATTGTAACTTCAGGCCCCCACCTGCAGCCAAAAGTTTAGGACTTTGACAAGCAGTGTGGATGGCTTGAGGACTGCCTAAAATCTGTGGAAACTCCAGTTGTCTGTCTGATGCCTTGCAAGGCAATTTCTTTAGGCAATTTTTGTGTTTCCCCAGTTGAGTTTGGATACCAGAAGAGAGAGGTAGACAACTTCGCTGCCTGTACCTGCTCATGATTGATATGAGTTTTCATCCCTGTGACCTGAAGCTGGCCTGCTCAAGGCTTATTCCTGACTTCTTCATGAGAGCTTTTCTGTCCTACAGCACAGAGATCATCTGCCCATCCCTGAGTGCCTCTGCTTCTGTGTAACTGCTTCACTTACACTTTCTTCCAGCCGTGCCACATGAGGGAAATGGAGACTGAACCCTATGGAGTGAAGGACTGGTACAATGAAAGCTGCTGAAAGCTAAACATCTTGCCTTTCTGAGCCTGGGAATGCTGTCCAGAAGCCAAGGTAATGGCTAAAATGGGCAGAGTAAGAAAGTGAGTGTTACAAGCCCAGGTGAGAAGTTTGAATGCTAGAAATAAATGGTGATAAAATTTCTGATGTCGTGTGGGATGGAATGGTGCCCTGTGGGTGAGAACAGGAAACCAGTGCTGTTTTCCCAGTAGCTCTATTCACCAGCTGTCACCTGAGCAGCAGGGACACGACAGAACACTGTTGTGTCTCCCTGAGCATCTCCAGCAGGGATGCAGGGAGCAGCAGGGCAGCTGAGGACCCTGCACGCAGGGGTGGAGCATGTCCCGTGCTCACAGGGACAGTCCATGGCTGTCAGCTGTTTCAGTGCAGATCTTGAAGTGGTGTTTGGGGCACAGCATAGGAGAGAGATTTGCCCAGGGCTCAGTCAGGGTTTCGGTAGCACTGAGACCCATCATCTCCGTCTGATACCGAGTACAGCCCATGGCGAACAGCAGGGAGGTAGCTTATAGCATGTTTTGAATTTTTTCAAGAGGAATGCAGGACTCTGGATACAATCAACCAGTCCTAACTGGAGAAGACAGAACCACCGGTTCAGTGACCATTATTGTGCTGTAAAGCTTACCTGTCTCCTGCCAGCGCCAGTTGTCAAAAAGCTCTTTGCACAGCACTGACCTGCTGTGAGTGCTCCTGTGAGATGCTGCACACGAGATCTGTCAGCGAGCTCAGTGAAAGCTGAAACGGTGCAGAGGAACACCTCTTCAGCAGCCGCACCTCTGCCAGGAGACAGCACTGCCTGAATGTTTCAGACGAGCTGTTACACTACAGGAGGAGCTCGGCTTTACATTACTTGTTTGCTCTTCTCTTGTTATGCATAGTCATCAGCCTAGTTGCACAAACACTTCGTGTGACTGACTTACACAAATTGGTTGCTGTGTGCTCATTGCTTCCTCTTGGGTTATGTGGGATTTTTTTTTGGTGGGCGGGAGGGAAATACCTAATGCCATGAATAACCAATTCCATGAATAACCAACTCTAGTAAAAGTGTTATTTCTGCCCAGCTTGTCTTTTGCGAAGGCAACTATGTGGAACTGATGATAACCCTCTGACTCGTGGCAGTTGCTAGCCAGTGGTTCTTCCTCATTTGATACCACTGGGCCTATCCCTTAGAGAGGTTTTATGTTTTTCTTGTTATCTCTTTATAACTTCATCTCAGTTACTCAGTAGGCCAAGCACAACTAGTTGTACTAAGATTGATTACTGCTGAACAGAATTCTGGTCAAGACTGTTATTTATACTTAATTCAGAATTTGAATTTCTGCAAACCATTTCCAACAGATTTTTCACCTGTATTTGTCCATGATGTTAACAATGGTTGTTCTGCTCTGCTCAGGCAAATGCACAACTGGACTGGGGAAAAAGCAATTGCATTGTTTCCTGGCTTACTGCATGAGGCAGAAAGTGGCAAATTCCTCTGATGCAAGTCCCCTACTACTGTCCATCCTTATCACCCTTGTTAGACCCTCATCAGGGTAAGAAACAAACCACTCATGGGTGGTTTGTTCGCCTACCACCCTGTGCTGTGCCCCGGGGTGGTGCAGGGTTGTTTGAAGTAGAGGGAAAGGATCCCTTTGCAGGGAGATACCATCTCAGTTGAGTCCTGCATCAGTTACTGACCTTGGAGAACATAAGGACATGTCTCGTGTGGTGAGAGAGGGTGCCAGGTTAGCCTTAGCACAGGGCTGGGTAGGGAATGGCAGGGAAGTGCCTGTGAGCTTCAACAGCCAAGCAGGGACAGTATCATCGAGGTGCTGCACATTAACCTGCAGAGCCCTCGGGGCCCTCTGCTATTGATGTTCCCTTTCTTGGCCGTTCTGCTGCGCAGCTCCTCTGGCCTTGGCAATGAGCTGGGTCCTGCTTCCTGGGGTGAGCAGTTTTCTCACTTGGTGCTCTGGCTGCTGCTGCTGCATGTGCTGCTGAGTTGGAGCCCTCTCTGTAAGCCCTGCTGTCACAGGGGACCCCTCTGAAGGAAGCGCCTGCTGAGCAAGATCACCTCTGAATTTGACCTGGGTG
Source organism: Phaethon lepturus (assembly GCF_000687285.1). NCBI lineage: Eukaryota > Metazoa > Chordata > Aves > Phaethontiformes > Phaethontidae > Phaethon > Phaethon lepturus. The sequence goes on along the minus strand of NW_010511019.1, from coordinate 9,945 downwards.
AGATGGAGACAGTGCTCCCAAAGAGGGCCCTCAGTCCAGGGACCCTGTGTCTAGCCTCAGCCATCCTGATGTCAGGCGCTGGGTGACTGATGTGGAAATGTCTGCAATGGGAAAAGACTGGTCTTTCCTCGGGCCCTGCAGGGTGCCTGCTTGCTGTGGGGAAGTAAGGGCTGTTTGTGGAAGGGGGTGTGAAATGAAGCAGCAGTTCTCGGCCGTGGCGGCTGGCCTCTCCCTCCCCTCCCGGGCAGGCGGGCACCAGCCTGGTGGCGAGCAGGAGGAAGTGAAAATGTTCTGCCCTTTTATTCAGCTCAGTGTTTTGGATGCGTTCGGGATGACAGAGCCCTTTTCCTCCAACAGCTGCTCTGTTGTTCCCAGAGGCATCCTAAACCTCATGGGTCTGCTACACATGCTTCTGGGTGGCTGCAAAGCAACAATCTCCTTCACCCATCCCCTGATGAAATCGGGCTCGAGGCTAAGCTACCAGGAGAGGGTAGCTGGCATCATTGGCCCCAAAGCAGAGCTGCTCAGCCCCTGGGCCCGTAGTGAGCTCTCTTGAACGTGTCTCTGCCTCTCCCCCCTCCCCTTTCCTTGCAGCTCTTCCCCATCCCTGAAGAGATGCTGCTTCCCCCTTGGCTCCGACTCGCTGTGGCCAAGCCCTGGCTCTGCTGCTGGAGCTCAGCAGCCTGGAGGCCTGCTCCCAGAAACCTCCTTCAGGCAAGAGCCAGTGGACTTTTGAGCTGACCATCATTGCTGTCCATGGCCGTGCTCAGTGCAGCTGTGTCCAGGGCTTCGACACCTCCATGACCCCTTTTATTTTACAGACTTCCCATGGAGATTTGCACACTGGGTCCTCAGCTGCCCTTTCACAGCCACGCTCTTCAGCTGGGCTATCGGCATCTCCCTTGAGCATGTTTCCCTATATCGCTTGCCTGCCCTGGGAATCAGGGGCTGCTGGACCGGCAGCGCCCAGCAGTGTCCCAGAAACGTGTCAATGAGCAGAGCTCTGGGATGCTGCACCAGCACTGGGTCGTTCCTCTGTGCCAGCTCTGCTCAGTGTCAGGTTATCACATGTCCCTAGGAGGAAACGTCAGCAAAGAGCAGGCAGTTTTTGGTATCTTCTCCAACCACAATCAGCTTGTTACATGCTGAACCATGGGCTGCTGAGCTGTCCCCTTTAGGCGACTGTACATTTCTGGTTCCTGATGTGACCTTTTATTTTGAAAATCAGTCATAGAAAAATATTTCTAAAATTAATTCCTTCTGTTCCCTGTCCCTCTCCCATTTTCACCAGACTGGTAGCAGAGCACAGGTATGCAGGAGTGTCTGTCACCAGGCTCTTCTGTTTTGAACTAGACCATCACATCAGCTGGGGAAACCGTCATTCTCTTCCTGCAGCTGCAAACATAGGTCTCAGTTGTACCAAAATCCACACCCTCATTTGCCAGGGTTGCTCACCACAGTCACCTGTTCCCTGCAGATAGGTCATGGAGTCAGCCTTGCCACTGGGGTTTCAGGCTGTCTAGGCACGCCTGCAACTAGGTTCTTTAGGGAGGAATAGATACTTGGTGTGCAGAGACTTTTGCTGGTGGCTGTTCAACCTACCCTGTGATGTCCAGAGCAATACATCTGTTCAGCTCCTCCCTGGACTCTGCCCAAGAGCAGCAAAACACCCCCAGAGGAACAAGCTCTGCAGGTTTTGGGGCTTCTCTACTATATTGAGAGTTTCCTGACCTCCCATGGTAAGTCTCGTTCTGCCCTTCAGGAATTCTTGACTGATACAGTAAAATACACTTTCTTCCCAGCTATTGGTATAAAGGATATTTCTCCCAGGCGCTGTGTCCCATTCCTATTTCATGATGATAAAGCTGATCACATCCAGACTTCTGTTGCTTGGGCTCTTCTACCCACTTCAGCTTCATTCCTGTAGTTCCACATGGGATTGTGTGTTGCTGCCCAGTTGTAAATCTTGCAATGTCCCATCAGCATGGGCTCAGCATCTGTGTGCCTTCTGCAGCAGTGCTGAGCCTGCCTGGGACAGCCTGTCTGGCTGGGGAACACAGCCAGGCTCTCCAAAGGGGGCTGATACGTGGCAGTTCCTGTATCTTTTCCCATATATCCTCAGTCTTAAATGTGCAACACCACACCTGTGCTCTTGCTTGTGAACAGGGCAAACCATGTGCAGGACTAAGACCAGATTCATGGCTCACAGATCGAGGGAAGCTATCCCTGCTGCCTGCCTGTACCGGGAATAGCTGACGCATCGTTGAACCCTGCGTTCAAGAGGAGGGATGTGGGAGAGGGACCACCAAAGGGTGACCAAGATGGTCATGAGGCCAGCACACAACCTGTGAGGAGTGTTTATGGGAGCTGGGCTGGTTTTGCCTGGCAAAGAGGAGGAGAAGGGCAATCTAATAGAAAGCCACAACTACCTGAAGGACAGTTCTGCTGACAGTGAAGCCAATTCTTCCCCAGCAATGGCAGACAAGATAGTGAAGGCCAATGTCCACATACACAGCTTCAGAGATGCAGGCTGGGCATTAGGAAAACATCTTCTCCGGGAGGGTGGTGCAGCTCTTCGACAAATCACCAGAGGGATGGAAGGTCTCCATCCTTGTAGGTTGTAAAGTCCTTGACACATCTGACTTGCTCTGGTGCCAAGGATAGTTGAGGTCCAAGTGTCGATTTGGCCTGAAGCGCTCTAGACATCGCTGCTGCTATAACACCTTGCGTGGCATTCTGAAATTGCATCGTGAAGGGGGAATCTCGATGCACCAATGCTCTCTGTCCCTTGGATTGCTTCATTCTGTACTGAATCACAAATTCCTGTTCAGTGCAGCTGACTTCTGCAGCTGGAGTCAAAAGCAGAAAGTCATCTACTTAAAAATACCTTTCTCCAAGTTTCCTTTTCTACATTAAGTCCCCATCCTTCTCCTGTTTGATTCATAGGGCAAGTTAAAGGAAAATCATTACAAAGATGAAGCTCATCAGGAGCAGCAGCTCTCAGGACTGCCGTTTCCACCTTGGCAGCCTGCAGGGCTGGCAGTCATGGGGACCGCGCTCAGTTGCTTTGGCAAAGGACAGGGCCCATCTCTGTGGGAGAGTGAGACGGGTGCTGCTGCCTGTTGTGGAGGTGTGGGAATTTGGCTCTGCCTTTCCTACAGCTGATGCTGCCGCAGTGACCTGCAGTCCAGACCTACTGACTCCCCTCTCCTCCACATGCTGAACACAGCTGGGGCATGATACACGGGGCTTTTGTGCCAGGGGCAAGTAGGGTCTGAAAGCCCAGAGGTGAGCAGGATGGAGATACCTGTGTGTTTGTAAGGGGTGAGGGCTGTCTGGACACAGACCTTCACTTCCTCTGGTGTGGTCTGCCCGGACCTGCCCTCTGCTCCACGGCACCATTGCTCTGTCTGGCCCCAGCCGCAGAGGCACAGGGCAGGCTGGTACATGGGAGACATGTGATGGGGACAGCCTGGGTAGGACGGGCTGGAGCATCGGTCCAGCCAGGACAGCACCACAGCAGAACTGGGGGGTCCATGCCTTCACCCACCTTCAGCACCAGTGGCACCACCAGGGCCAGGACTGGGGGACACCAAGCTGTGATAGGGGCCAGGAAGAGGATTGTCCCAGCAGTGCCTTGGTCAGTCTGTGCAGGCTGGAGAGCTCCAGCAGTGTGAGTCTACAGCCAGAGAGGGAACTTACCCCTGCTAGAAGCAGAAGTGAAAGGCAGGCAGAAGTGAAAGCAGAGCCCAGAGCTGCTTCCCACACGGTTCCCCTCTCTGCAGCATCTCCCGGAGCAGCCAGCAGCACAGCCATGGAGCGCCTCTTCTTCCAGGAATACATCTGCTCCCTGGACCCTGCCCCATGTCCTCAGGATTTGCTCCAGTGTCTACTTGCAAGGTGAGTGCTGGGCGCCTGTTGCCAGAAAAGGATGTCCCAAGGCTCTGCCACCTCCCCCCGCCATGCCACTGCAGCCCAGGCTTTCTCGTCTACACACAGTGCTCACCCAGCTGAGGGCCCCAATGCATTCAGTCCTGTTGCTAGGAAAGCAGTGGGGCATCAGAAACCACCCAAGCTGGTCCTCCACTTCATGCACAGCTCTCATCCCAGGCAGTCCATCACCTGCTGGTGGTGGATCAGTCAGGGAAGGAGCCACATGTTCGGTGGCTGGAGGAAGGTGGGACAGCATTGCTCCTGGCCCCAGTGCCAGCAGTCCAGCAACAGCACGGAGAGCCGACTGGTCTGAGCTCTCTGCTTCTTCCATGTCCCTGGAGGCATCTTAGGTCGAGGAGAAGCCCTGACCAACATGGCTTCCTCAGCTAGCGGCAATGTTGGTGTTAAAACAGAGCCAGAAAATAGCAAATGCTTTTGCTGGCTTTCTGATGCTCCCAAAAAAGCTGGGAATGCACAGCAGGATCCTGGCAACACTGGTGTGGCAACTACCATCAGGACCTGTAGGATTTGTAGCATTTGTTTAAGTTACACTGACTTTCAAAGAGCAGGAGAAGTGGTTGGAGTGGTCTCACTCTGCCTCTCTGTAGCTCAGTTGGGGTGGATGTTTAGCTTTCTCAAAGACTTCTGATAACATCTTAACGTTGCTAAATGAGGAAAAATGCCGCTATTGCAACAGCAGCAGTCAATTTATTTAACAGTTGCTAGTAGACATGGTGAGGTAGATGGTACTTTCTGCTTCACATAGCAAGGAGTTTATTGTGAGTTCATCCTAGGTAGGAGAGAAGTTTGGGGCTGCACAGAAGGTTTGGTAATAGCTCAATGAATGCAGAGATTTAAGGGCAGACAGGGGCATTGCTTGCGTTGGAGGGTATCATTATGTGGTGGCATAACCTGATGAGCTCCTGCTCCAGGAAAGGCTCCGGCTCCAGGAAAGGCACATCCACCCCCTCCCTTTGTATCATCAAGTGCTGAATCTTTCCTGCTGCATTTCTCGTCTGACTTACATCAGTTCAGCCTCCAGCCATTCCCATTGTGCTCTTCTGTACTGCTTTTCTCCTCTGTTATGACCCCTGCACAGTTACCAGCACTGGAATCTTTCCAGGACGTGGGCTGTACAAAAGTCCAGGTATTCCCGATTCCTTAGAAAAAAGCATCAGCCCAACAAAGACCCCTCAGCCATCCTCCTGGTTGCATCCCTTGGCTGCTGGTGAGCAGTGCTGGACCTTGCAGACAGATCAGAGTGCACTAGGGATCGATGGGTGTTGCATCCTGCAGATGTGCCATCCTGCACTGATGATGTTTCTTGAACACTTCTGGATTTCCTGCCATTACTGCCGATCTTACTACTTCTGGGTTTTTGTTAGCAAAAAATTGAATGGATCCCCAAGATGTTAAAAAAATTGCTGATGCTCTTGGTCCCTTCTCAGGCTCCTCTCCCAGCCACACGCTCCTTGCTTCTTCTGCATTCTTGATCCTGCTTTATGTTGCAAAACTGCAGTGGCTCGGTGCCATGGTGGAGCTGAAGAGCACTTCGGCGTCCTGTGCAGGGCACCCATAGCCATGTGTGTCTGTGTCTCTGCACGTAAGGTGTGAGGCATCTCTATGCTCCAGGCAGTGCAGCCTGGCTGTGTGTTTCCTGCCTTTTCAGACCATGCCCTGCATGCTGTCACAGTGCCACAGGGCATGGGAGAGCTGGAGGAGGGGAAGCGGGCCTTACACAACACACAGTACTTTATGAAACTTCCCAGTTTTCATCCACCTCTTCCTGTGGTTTATCTTTTCACATTCATTTCCACTTCGAGGTTCCCCCGCTCCCAGGGGACAGGCATTCTCCCAGCCCGTCCCACCCCACTGCTCCCACCTGCGCTCCACAGGTGAGCGGTGGTCAGTGGTGCAGCAGTGCCTGCAGCAGGTACCTCTACGGCTCCTCTGGCAATATCCAGCCCATCTCTGATGGCACATCCAGCCTTGGCTCTGTCTGTCCTGCCCAGACCTGCCAGGGCAGCTGTGTATGCCAGGGCCCTAAACCAACATGTTCCCACCATGGCCAAAGGCACCAGCTCACCCCGCTCACTGGGTGAATCTGTGCCAGCCCCACCTCTGCCCACTGCTGAGCCCACCAGCTCTGCACTTCCCTCAATAGCTGCCCTCCTTCTCCTGCATTCTCCACCCCCATCCCATGGCCCCCTTCTGCAGTCTCAGGGGTCGGGGGTCCCCTTGGCCCCACCACAGCCACAGGCACTGGGGCTCCCTCAGGGACATCCATGTACCCATGAGTGCCAGGACACCCGGCCTTGACTCAAGTCCCAAAAAGGACAAAGCATATGGCCAGTGCTAAGCCATGGTTCAGCCCCGTCCCCACTGCCCCAGGGACATCATCACAGCTGGACAAGCAGAGGGGCCCCCACTATACAACTGGTATTTGTTAATGGCACATACCATGACTACCTGTGATGGGAATCACTAAATCACTGAGGTTGTCAGGGACCTCAAGAGATCCTCCAGGCCAACTCCCAGCTCAAGCAGGGTCAGCAGGAGCTGGTTGCTCAGGACTGTGTTCAGCTGGGTTTTTAATATCTCCAGTGATGGAGACTCCACAACCTCTCTGGGCAGCCTGTCCCAGTGCTTCACCACCGTCACAGAAAAAAAACTTTTCTTATGTTTAGAGGAAGTTTCAAGTGTTTCAGTTTGTGCCTATGGCCTCTTGTCTTGTCACTGGGCACCACTGAGAAGAGTCTGGCTCTGTCCTCTTTGTATCCTCAGGTATTTATAGACATTAATAAGTTCCCCCTGAGCCTTCTCTTCTCCAGGCTGAACAGTCCCAGCTCTCTCACCCTTTTCTTGTATGAGAGATGCTCTGGTCCTTTAACCATCTTTGTGGCCTTTCGCTGGACTCTCTCCAGTATGTCCATGTCTCTCTTGTACTGGGGAGCCCTTTTTTTTTGCTGCCCAGAGGGGAAGGATCCCCTCCCCAGACCGGCTGGCAATACTTCGCCTAACGCAGCCCAGGGCACCATTCCCCTTTGCAGCAAGGGCACATTGCTGGCTCATGTTCAACCTGGTGTCCACCAGGACCCCCAGGTCCTCTTCTCCCAAGCTGCTTTCCAGCCAGACGGTCCCCAGCATGTGCTGTGGTTGTTCCTTCCCAGGGACAGGACTTTGCACTTCTCCTCGTTGAACTGCATGAGGTTCCTGTCAGCCCATTCCTCCAGCCTGCCAAGGTCCCTTCGGCCGGCAGCACGACCCTCTGGTGTATCAGCCTCTCCTGCCAGTTTTGTGTCATCTGCAAACTTGCTGAGGATGCACTTTGCCTCATCATCCAGATCATCAATGAAGTTAAACAGGATTGGATCTGGTATTGATCCCTGTGGCACACCACGACTGACTGGCCTCCAACTCCTTAGTGCTGTTGATCACCATCCTCTGGGCCCAGCTGTTCAGTGAGGTTTCAGTCCACCTCGGTCTCTGCTCATCCAGCCCATTCTTCATTAGCTTCTCTATGAGAATGTGATGGGAGTTAGTGCCAAAACCAGAATCACACAGAATCACAGAATCATTAAGGTTGGAAAAGACCTTTAAGATCATCAAGTCCAACCATCAACCCAACACCACCATGCCCACTAAACCATGAAGTGCCACGTTTTTTCAATACTTCTAGTGATGGTGACTCCACCACCTCCCCGGGCCAGCCTGTTCCAATGTTTGACCACTCTCTCAGTAAAGAAATTTTTCCTAATATGTAGTCTAACCTCCCCTGGCACAGCTTGAGGCCATTTCCCCTCCTCCTATCACTAGTTACTTGGGAGAAGAGACCAACACCCAACTCACCACAACCCCCTTTCAGGTAGTTGTAGAGAGCAATGAGGTTTCCCCTCAGCCTCCTCTTCTTCAGACTGAACAATCTCAGTTCCCTCAGCTGCTCCTCATAAGACTTGTGCTCCAGACCCCTCACCAGCTTCATTGCCCTTCTTTGGACAAACCTTACTGAAGCCAAGGTAGCCAATACCCACTCCTCTCCCCTTGTCCACCAAGCTAGTCACCTCATTGTAGAAGGTGATCAGGTTGGATAAGCATAATTTCCCCCTTGTAAATCCATACTGACTAATCCAAGTGACCTTTTCATATTTCATGTGTCTGGTAATAGTTTCCAGAATTAGGTGCTCCATCACTTTCCCAGAGTTTGAGGGGAGCCTGACTGTGCCTGTAGGTCCCTCTCTTGCCTGTCTTGAAGATAGGAGTGACATATGCTTTTTCTCCTTCAGGGACCTCTCTCACAGCCCACAGCCTCTCAAAGATAATGGAGAGTGGCCTCACAAAGTCAGAACTCATGGGTGAATCGCAACAGGCCTATGTACTTAAGTATATCCACTCTGCTTAGTGCTCCCTTACCTGGTACTCCTCCACCAGAAGTAGGTCTTCCATGCTCCAGACTTCTCCCCTCGTCTCAGGGGGAGTCCTGAAAGGCTGGCCATACCTGTAAAGACTGAGACCAAGAAGGCATGGAGCACATGGGCCTCCACCATGTTCTTTGTCACCAGGTCCCCTGCCCCATTCAACAGCAGACCCAGTTTTCCCTGTCCTTTTGCTGTTGATGTACTTGTAGAAGCCTTTCTTGTTGCCCTTCACATCCCTTGACAGATTCAGCTCCAGGCAGGCTTTGGCTTTCGTAGCTCTATCCCTGCATGCTAGACCATGTCTCTGTGCTCCTTCTGGGCCATCTGCCCCTGCTGCCACCATTCATGCACCTCCTTTGCATGTCTGAGTTCATTAAGGATCTCCCGAGTGTTGGACAGGAGCACCAACCACCTGCAGGTATTCTGAGGAAGCAGTAAAGAACATCTTACAGAGGGTGGTGAGGCACTGGAACAGGTTGCCCAGGGAAGTTGTGGATGCCCCATCACTGGAAGTGTTGAAGGTCAGGTTTGACAGGACTTGGAGCAACCTGATCGAGTGAAAGATGTCCCTGCCCATGGCGGAGGGGTTGGACTAGATAACCTTTAAAGGTCCCTTCCAACCCAAAGCGTTCTGTGATTCTATGAAATGCCGGTAGAGGCATTTTCTTTGAGGAACTTTCCTCCTCACCCTGAAGGGTCCATGTATGAGATCTCAGGCAATGAATGCTGCTTGTCAATGAGTGACCTGCTGAAAGTCATGACTGTGGCTCTGCAGAAAATTGTTTGTGAAGACAACAGAGCTGCCACCAACGTTTAAAGGTGAGTGGGGCTGCCCTGCCCCAGCCCACACCATATGGGTGCCCTCCACCCCAGGGAGACCTTTGTAGCCTCCATGGGCTCAGCCTCATTGTCCCACAGGTCTTTTTCTGCCTGTCCCAGTGCCAGGCCCGTACCCAACACTGCAGAGAAGCTTCCTGAAGGGAGGCAAGCAGCAGGGCCTGACGCTGCACCGGGTGCTGGGGAGGGGTCACAGGCGGCTACAGTTCCTGCTGTGCCCTGCTGTCGGCCCCCGCACCCTGCTCCTGCACGCCGTCTATGAGGTGCACGCCCCCATGCACTGAGTCCAGACGGGGGCAGGCAGGGTGCTGCAGGGTCAGGATGGGGTGTTGCGGGGTCAAGGAAGGGATGCTGTGGGGTCGAGGTTGTGGGGTCAGGGCAGGGATGCTGTGGTGTTGGAATGGGGATGCTGCAGTGTCAGGAGCCTACACCAGTTTGGTGCTGGGACCCTGATGCACACGGTGTGGGTGGCTGCAGGTGAAGAGGGGTATGAGGTGGGGGTCCTCTCCCACGTGGGGCTGGTGGGAGCCTGAACATGGGGTCAGGGCAGCTCTGCCCCTGCAGTGCGTCGGGATGTGGTGAAGATCCTCTCCACGCTGGAGGTGGACGTGGAGGACGTCACAGAGGAGGTGCAGCATGTCCACTTCGCCCAGCCACTGCTGCTGAGCGAGGTGCTGGGGATGGAGGAGGTGCTGCCAGCCCAGGCTGAGATCCTGGAGGGTCTGGCCAGCCCTGCCATCTTCGAGAGTGTCTGGGTGCC
>NW_010511018.1:17313-17844 GCF_000687285.1 Phaethon lepturus | reverse complement strand
CCTGGCGTCCTCCGGGCTGCTGCGCAGGGCCAGTGGGAGGACTGCACTGTAGGACCAGCGAGGCGCTTGGGCCCTGGAGACTGCAGCACTATAATGTGTTGGTAGACTTTGAAAACAATTGCAGAAACAAGGTGTTGTTTCTGTACTCTTCGCTGGGTAAAGAACTGTCTGGGTGGCCGAGCCCAGAGAGTTGCGGTAAATGGAGTTAAATCCAGCTGGTAGCTGGTCACAAGTGGTGTTCCCCAGGGCTCAGTTTTGGGGCCGGTCTTGTTCAATATCTTTGTTAATGACCTGGATGAGAGGTTTGAGTACTCCCTCAGCAAGTTTGCAGATGACACCAAGTTGGGTGGGTGTGTTGATCTGCTGGAGGGTAGGAGGGCTCTGCAGAAGGATCTGGACAGGCTGGATCAATGGGCAGAGGTCAACTGTATGAGGTTTAATAAAGCCAAGTGCCACGTCCTGCACATCGGTCACAACACCCCCATGCAACGCTACAGGCTTGGGGGGGGGGGGGTGGGGGGGGGGGCCGCG
>NW_010511018.1:14421-16238 GCF_000687285.1 Phaethon lepturus | reverse complement strand
GGGCAATGAAGCTGGTGAGGGGTCTGGAGCACAAGTCTTACGAGGAGCAGCTGAGGGAACTGGGGTTGTTTAATCTGGAGAAGAGGAGGCTGAGGGGAGACCTCATCGCGCTTTACAACTACGTGAAAGGAGGTTGTGGTGAGGTGGGTCTTGGTCTCTTTTCCCAGGTAACTAGCAATAGGATGAGAGGAAATGGCATCAAGTTGCACCAGGGGAGGTTTAGATGGGGTATTATTGGAATTGGAAAAAAATCTTTACTGTGAGAGTAGTCAAACGTTGGAACAGGCTGCCCCGGGAGATGGTGGAGTCACCATCACTGGAGGTGTTCAAAAAACATGTGGATGTAGCACTTCAGGACATGGTTTAGTGGGCATGGTGGTGTTGGGTTGATGGTTGGACTTGATGATCTTAAAGGTCTTTTCCAACCTTAATGATTCTGTGATTCTGTGAAACAATGTTCTATGTGCAGAGTTTAGAGAATGTGTGTATTCCAGATTTACATCTATAAAAGGGAAACAAGAATTTGTGTGCTTGTGAGCATGTCTACATGCTGGCACTGAGGTCAGTGACTCATTTGCCTGAGCTGAGCCCTTTGCTTTTGTATTCCTACTGTTATAAGCTACGCACAAAGTATCCCACGCAGACCGTTATGATGGAGTTGCGCTCCAGAGGACGTAGTGAAGCGTCTGCTATTTCCCAGGAATAATCCCAAGCGCTAATTGTTTTCGCACCCTTTTCTTGTAAAAGTTTGTTTCTGTGCATTCAGGTTCTCCTCTCCTGCCTCTGTTGCTTGTATTGACAGAGAGGTTTGTCGTGCTTGGAATGAACCAGACCAGTGTACTGACCAGGACTGGCAAATAAGAGATATCCAAAATAATTTAAAAGAAGTTTGTTTTCAGACATCATATCATCATCTTGAATGCTGTTGGCTTTGCAACTGATTGTACATAAGGGTGGGGAGGAAGAGGTGGGTATGCTGGGGGAAGAGCGAGGCCAGCTGATGCCATCTTAATGTTTGTGCAGAACTCCTGGCGGGGGGGGACTCATTACATGCCACCCATCGGATGGGGTAAGCACATCAATCTTGGGTGTCTACACAGGGGAACTTGAGCACAGCCACCAGAGGCAAAAGGGACGTGCTCAAAATAGACCATGTCCTTCATGAAACATTCATGAAAAGAAGAATGGTAATTTATTTTTAAATGAAATCTGACCCATTTCTGAATCTCCCAAATCCTGAGCTGGTGTGCTAACCTTGGGCTGTTCTTCCTCTGTTAACCTGTGGATGGCTGAACTGAGAGAAGGAGAAAGTAAATTTGTATTGTGTGCTAGATCAGAATATTCTGGGATTTTAAAATCTCTGGACATCCCTATTATTTTCAGATGAATTTCAACTGGATCTAAACAAGTTTGCACAACAAAAATTCATACAGGAATAGTTTGAATGAATAATATCAGGGAAATAATGCACGCTCTTAAAGGTCTTGACTGCATATATGCATGTTATATACTAAGAGATTTTTTTAACATGCTGGTTTTCCTTTATTAATATGACTAAACTTTCAACGTAGGTATTGACCAGTTCAAAAGTTCATCTGATTCATGCCAAGGCTTTACACAGTCTTTTTACTTCCTTCTAAGAATGCCCTATAAAATAAATAAATTTAAAAGGTTTGTGCTTAATTGAAAAAGGAGTACTAATACTAATGCCCTCTTCAAAAAACACCTGGGGTTTCTCTTAGCAAGGATTAGCCACCTGGCTTAATTTACAGCCCTCCTACTCCTCTGTTTGTGTAGAAAATCATTCATCCTCTTCC
>NW_010511018.1:0-14390 GCF_000687285.1 Phaethon lepturus | reverse complement strand
GAAAGAGTGACATACAAAGGCAGAAGTACTGTCAATAATTTGCAGATAGACAACAAAAGAAACTGGAGTGTGTCTGATGCTGGTTATTGTGTTTCTCTTTCTTGCTCCTCTCATCGTGATGCCATCAAAAAGGGAATTCAGAGCTCTAGTGATTGAGATGGTGTTGGCCACCGATATGTCCTGTCACTTCCAACAAATCAAAGCCATGAAGAATGCTTTGCAGCAGCCAGAAGGGTGAGTCACTTCACAACACTGTGCAGTGAGGGGCTGCATTTCAGCTGGTGCTTTGCCACTGTGTTTGACTTCAAAAGCTCCTCTCCAGAGGCCCTCACCCTCTTTGATGTCCCCATTGATTGTCTTTCTACTGTTGAATTTTGAATTAATTCACTTCGGAGAGGACTGGCACCCCCTTACGCATACATCTCAATTCTGTGCTGGTAGACCAAAGCTTGCAAAGGTCACCACATTGGGATAAGTCTCCTTGGGCATTTCCCTTTGCATATCAGGGTAACATCAAGGACATGATCCAGCTGAGTGACCTCTACCTCTTGAGTATGACTCAAGGTTATAAGATCTGCAGAACACAACTTACGTGTTGCCCTTCTGCAGATGGTATCAGCTGCCACCTCTTCAAGGGGCCTGCTCCATAACCAGAGGACAGATGAAAACAACTTGAGATCCACTGAGGGAAGGACTAGAAGATAACAGATGGAGCAGTATGGGGAAGGCCTTCTTTTCTTCCCAGTATGCCACTGGAAGCTGTAATATTTTGTCCACAGCTCTTTCTCATAAAATTCCTTTTATACTGCAGAAAACTCTGAGACTGTCTGCCAAGAGCCTCCCAGAATTATACCTGTGTCATACCAGAGCGTGTCTAGACATTTGGTCGACTCAGAAGCTACAACTTTTCCAGCTATTTCAGACAGTCAAAAGCTGGAATTAAAAACCAAGACTACCCAACCCAATAAAGTATTATTTACCGGGTTCTTGGGCTAGGCTCTCAGGTTATGGTTTTAAGAAATTGCTAGCCTTTTTTTAGTTCTGTGGAACCAAATGCAAGGATCAGCTTCTGATCTCACACTAGTTTTCTAACAGTGAAACATTTGTCAGTTACTGTGTAAACTCACCAGTGCCCCTGAGATCAGATTCTAACCGTTTACTGCAGTAAGGTGGTAGGGGCCAACTTCTTTTTTGAGCTGCATACAATGCAGCCCAGCTGAAATGGGGAACACAGCAGCTCTTCAAGCCTGCTTGTGCAGACAAACAAGCCTGGAAAGTAGCTCAGAAAGGCTGAGCAAAGTTTCTTTTTGCACTTCTTAATGTCTCTATTACAACAGGAATGGTATATGTTGGAGAAATTAGACAGTTTTTCATAGTTGTCTGATTTTATGAACACAGAAATCGTTCCATTAATATCCTAGCCAAAGATTCTAATGACCTCATTTCCCTGCTTAGGTGAGATTTTTGCCATTCTCCACTGCAAGAGTGGACAATTAATTTGTTTGATCCTTTGGGTTTTCAGAATTGACAAGCCGAAAGCCTTATCACTGTTGTTGCATACAGCAGATATCAGTCATCCAGCCAAGGCCTGGGATCTCCATCACCGTTGGACCATGTCTCTGCTAGAGGAGTTCTTCAGACAGGTAAAGCTAGGGAAGTTCCTCTGCATTTCTGGGAGAGAGTGTCTAGGATTGGGCAAGGAAGTAGGAAAATATGAACACAGGAGGAGGAAAATATCTTTTCCTTCTCTGATTTTCTCAAGAACCTCCTAAATGATATGAAGCTTTCTCATCTGGCACCAGTAGCACTGGCTATTATGCCTCTTGGGAAGGTAGTGTCTGATGCACTGACTACAGAGATAGGCTTTCTCTACATAGTAAAAATTCTAATTTGGGAAGTTAATATGTGTTTCAAATTAGCAAAATACAGAATATGTGATATCCTACTTAGCTGTAGAACTATAGAAAAGAGATTTAGGTAGCTGCACTTTATAGAACTGTACTTATATTATTGGGGTAGATATGAAAAATGCATTATCTTTACTTTAGATGAACTGATCTAGTTTATAGCTCACAGTGGACTGTCTGTTGACAGACCCACAAATCCAGACAAATCATTAAGCTCTGTGATAGCTATAAGCTCCCCAAGTGACTAATTAAAAGCATGTAAAGAGCTACCTTAAAAAAAAAATAAAATAAAAGTAAACAGAGCACTCAGGAATGTTTAAGATACCTCTCACCAGTATGAATTACTAAACTAAGCAGAAAACTAAGTGCTTAATTTCCCTCCAAAGTTCAATAACTTAATGTTTTATAGTAAATCTGAATGCAAAAAAGGAAATTATATGACTATTTTTGAAAAGTTCTAACATTTTTTTAAATGGCATCTGTTTTTAAAGGCATTGGGAGAATCCTTTCTTAATAAGGACATTGCAATAATGTTCTTTGAAATTAATTCTTTTTTGTTTTTCAAACCAAGAATGGGTTTGCTAGGTAGAAGCAGGTCAATCATACCTGCAACTGGATGCAAGTAGGAAGATTTTCACATACATTTTAGGGAAAACTCTGTACATGAGTTTATGCTTTTCTAGCTAAAAATTACACTACATGTGTTAAAATACACCACTGCTGCGTCCCCTAAAGATTGGTGAGGGAATTAAGATTAACTAGACATGAGACCACAAAAAGCCCAAGTTTTGATCTGTTTTACACATATAATGAAGACAAAATTATTATTTTATGTTTTCGTAAGAATAACTCATTTCAGCTAAGAAATCCTACTTCAGTTTTGAATGACAAATGCCTCCACTTTTAGATAAAGCTTTATATACAATTTGTATTCTAGTTCTAAATTCAGATATAGTATTAATTCCCTCTTCAGGAAAACCCTTAAGCTTACCATGAAGCTTATGTTCACTGAAGTTATTTAGTACTAGATCAATAAATACATCCCTACCTGACAGTGGAACAACACACAGTCTTCTCACAAGCTGAGAAGTACCACTAACCAGAGAGAAACATGCTGATAAGAAACTGGGCTGACCTCAGATTAGATATTTATTTCCTTATGCTCTTCACCTGCAGACCCTCTCCTGTCCTTTCTGTTATATGCTCTGTAGAGATGTAAAGCCTGACTTAACCTGTATCAGTACAGGTCCTCATCCCTATTGATTTCCAGGTATTTTGATGTGACACAGGTCTTCCTCCACCAAGTAACTATACTGTAGGTGTGAATGATGCTTCTGAGTACAATACTGTTTTTTTTTACATTCAGCAGCTATGGTGAGCATCTCTTAAAGCAAACATTTTGCATGAATTAATTTGTTTTACTAATGTGCATTAACTAGCCATGAGGGAGCTGCCCAAAAAGCTTAGAAGAAGGCAAGTATCTTTCTGAGCAGTCAGAAAGGCAGGGTTTCCTTCCTAAAGAGAATTAGGTAGTGGGTTTTTTAAGAGGCATAAGGAGGGAAAGAAGAATGATGATTAGATAAAAGCTGGCACTGAAAGATGTTTTTCCTGAGAGATGCAGCAGACAGTAAAGGAACGTTACTTGGAAATATTTCTGTGTTTAGTTTCTGTTTTACCCTGATATGTGTATATCAGACTCCTAACATAAGGCAGAATTGTTCTGCAATAGAAGAATATTATTCCTTGTTGTTCTACCCAAAATTCTAACAGGACTTGTGTCCGCATTTCATATGTGCTTTGTTAACAAAAAGAAGAATTCAGCTCTTCTTATGCCTACAGAAGTTTTTCTCTGATGAGTTTGCTGGCTATTCTAGCTTCCATTTGACATTAGTCAGAACACTGGCAAGAAATTCAGCACAGTTAAAGTGAGCTGCGGATTTAAGGAATTGATTCTATAGTATAGTTAACAGACTATTTAAATTTGAATGCTCAGTGGGGAATATTGCAACTATGTCATCCTATATATCTTCTCAGCATAAAGCAATACGTTATAGAGCAACTGAACCAAATTAAAGGGCTTTTTGAGAATATGCAACTTGAAAGACTGGAAAAAAATGGGGGAAAACCACTTGATCTTCTGCACCATCTTGTGATGTTAGAAAAGGACTTTCAGTTCTGAGGTCTGGAAACCGTGTTTGTACTTAAGCACTTATGTAAAATGTTGACAATGTCAGTATTTCTTTTGAAAGAAAAAAAGTAATCTGTAGCTCTCCAGCCATGCCCTGTGAATTCCTTATCTGAAAGACTAAAGAAGACATGCAAAGAAGTGCAACCTGGAAAATCAGTCCTGACACTGAAGTTTTCTCTTGAAAGGTTTGCTCTGGGAACTGAATTCTTCTGGGTTCCCTGGAGAGCTGCAGTGATAAGCTTTCTTGTGCTCAAGAGGGTTTTTACTTGGTGCATAGAAGTACCAAGCAGGCAGGGAAAGCTCTGAAGAAAGATTCACTGGAATCAAGATGCTTAATTCACCACCGTCTGCTTGGAGTGCAACTTTTCCAGCCAAACTCAAATTCTCCACAATTTATGTTAAAAAAAAAAATCAAAACTTAATTAAAGAAAGTAAAATGAGAGGCGCTTACAGTTGTGACTGAAGATATCAAAGTGCAATGTGTCTTGTCTTTTTCTAATTTCCTCTCAATTTTGTTTCTCCAGGGTGACAAAGAAGCAGAACTAGGGCTTCCCTTCTCTCCATTGTGTGATCGCAAGTCTACTATGGTTGCTCAGTCTCAAATAGGTATGTCCCTTTTGGTACATGCAAATTAGCATCTTAAAATCAAAACTTATTCCTCCCTGTGGAGCTAAATTCATGTGATTTCTCATCATTTGGAACTATGTTAAAGAGAGGTAATGATGCACAATGGTGTTATTTTCCCCAGCTCAACAATTCAAAGCTGAGGAGACATTAAATTTATGGTGGTGATCCCATGCAGTAAGGAAGTTACCTCTGATGTGTCTGCAGAGATGGCTATAGTGCCTGGTTATGACACTACTCCATCGTTTTCTGAGCTGTGAAGATGAGGCGCACATGGCAATGTGTTGTGATACGAGTATCATTGGTGGATATGAATATTGTAATGTCAGTCCCTTTGATGACCCGGACAAAACCTATTGTGTGTTTTTCCATTTATTCCTCCCATGCTCTCCCTTCCAGTGCTTCAAGCCAACCAATATTTTTCACTGAAGTCAAGCAAGTACCAACCCTTTTTCTGCTCCACCCATTCAGAAACAGAGATCTTTTTACAGACTCACCAACAGCGCTTTCTCTATCTCTTCTCCAGTTACTGAGTGAAAAAGTAGAAGGATGAGGCAACAAGCCTGGTATTTGGTGAGAAAACAAGTGGGGCTAAGTGAAGTAAAACTGTTCAGGAGGCTGGGGGCAAAAAAAGACAACAGAAAAGGTGGATTTGTGGGTGGATTTTTATACCTAGGAAGCAAGTGAAGTAGACAGAAGAACATGATCTAACCTCAACTGGAGAATAGAGTGCCAAATGGAGTAACAAAATGAAGATAACACGGACCCTAAAAATGAGAGAAATGAGACCAGAAGCAGAAAGAGAGAGAATTTGAAGTATGAAATTTCTCTCAAAGAACAAGACAAAGATATCCCTGAACCTAGGAAAGTTCAGGTTCATATCTGTGGCTAAGAGCCATTTCTGTTTAAACTCATTTCATTATTCCTGTTAGGCAAGCCATTCTCCAAGGGACCCCATCCCAGATATTTTCTGACTTTGGAAGTGTAGACAGTTCAGCCAAGAATCTGAACTTAAAAAGCCCTATGCAACCCTAGCCTGGTTGCCAGACTTGTAGCGTTTACTCCTCTGCAGTGGTAACCCAGAAGAGTGCGAATGTGTGTAAAGCGCACTGCAACTGCTGAGGACATTTGTGTCCCGCCAGCAGCTCAGTGGTGGGAAGCAGCAGCAAACTTGAAGTGCTGCAGTCTCAACTAAA
This sequence comes from Phaethon lepturus, assembly GCF_000687285.1. NCBI lineage: Eukaryota > Metazoa > Chordata > Aves > Phaethontiformes > Phaethontidae > Phaethon > Phaethon lepturus. The sequence goes on along the minus strand of NW_010511018.1, from coordinate 8,475 downwards.
ACTCACATTGAGGACTTCTGGGCAGACTACACCTGCTGCTGTGCTGTGAGAGAAGATAAACTCTTACTCTGTCTGGTGTGGAGGGAAGTGCAAATAGAGACTTCTCTTTCACATCTCTTCTATCAGCTTTCAGATATGTCCCTCACTCCTTGCAGGGAAGAGTTGCACTTCCCACGGGGTCCCTCTACGTAGGGCTGTGTGTGCTTGGAAACCAGTTTTCCTTGTCCTTCTGTTTTGTGCTCCTTTGCTCGGGAAGACCAGGAGAGCCGAGAGACTTCTGCACCAATGCCCTTTGTATCAAGCCACTGCAAAATTAATGATGAATTAAACCATCATGAACACAGGTACACCTTATAAAAGAAGCACTCATCAGTATGCAAAGGCAGCCTTATTTAGTTGTATACTATTTGTCATCATATTTGATTTGTGCAGTTTAGTAATCCGTTGACATTAATAGGCTACTCTATAAATCTTGCTATCTAACATGATAAAATTTTTATTTCTCAGTCTGCTGCACATATTGGCAGTGTCTTTCTGTAACATCTCCTTTGTTAAATCAAAATCTCATATTTTCTGGCTATCTGCTAAGGTAAGGCTTTCAAAGTTGTAGGCTAGATTCTCAGACAAATAATCTGTTCTCATTCATTTATTTACCTGATTAATAGCCTTAACAAATTGTTCCCTGGAGTAGTAATTACAACATTTCTTTACAAAAGTAAGTTCTTCTTGAATTCCAAATTCTGCTATTATCTGCAGCAAGCAGCCATCAGTTCCCACAAACAAAAAACTTCTGTCCTTTGTGAAATAAAATTGTGCTCTTGGTTTTGACAGGGACAGAGCCTGGAAATCTTGTTCTGGTGGCTCGCCTTGTTTGTAGTTGCTGGTTTACTGCTCTAAGGTCACTGCAGATGCAACAACAGTGGGCAAGCATTTTTAGTAATGAAAGATTTTCAGAAATGCAGACTGAAGGTTTTGCAGTACGGACTTCTTTTTCCATGGAAATGAAGCAATCTAACAGCAAAAACTCCCTCAAAAGAAAGAATGTCTCTCCTGTTGCTTCAGTTTGTGAACAAATTGTTCAGAGTTTAAATTGATAATTAAAAAACTCTGAATATCAAATAATGAAGCTGGGTTTTAAAACCTATTCATGTTAATGCTAATGACCAATTTATCATCCTTTTTCTTCTTCAATAGAATGAGTATGATAAATATTTCTGTACCACAGTGAAGTACAGATATCAGGAAAGACTCATGTCCGGAAGTCAGGCTGTTTATCAGAGTGGGGGAGACAAACAAAGTGCAAAGAAAACCAGTCCAAGACTTGTATTTCCTAACAAGAATATCAGGAGTTAAACCTTCTCTGTCTGTCTCAGGCTGTAGGCAGCTTGTTTGACTGGAGATCAGCCTTTGTTGTCATTGTCCTCTTTTGTAGCTGATAAATGTAGCAGCATCCTTTTATTTTTGTCCTTTGGCTGGCAAGAAAGAAAACTACAGCTTCAGAAAACATTGGATAAAGGCTGATGAGTGCATCCTCATGATTCTTTCTTTTTTTGGCGGCGGTCTTTAGGGAAACTATCCTCTAGCCATTGTTTGCTATGGTGACTTTCTCAGATGGAATGAATGAACACTAGGCACATGCCTGGAATCCACCCTCAGCATGCAGTGTGAATTGATAAAATCATCTTAGTCACTGGGGTACAGAAATATTTAGCATACTCATTCTATTGAAAAAGAAAAAGGATGATAGTATGGTCATTAGCATTAATAGGTTTTAAAACTCATGTTCATTATTTGATATTCAGGGCTTTTAATTAGCAAACAAAATCACCATATTTAAATCACAGTGTTTTTAGGTAAGGAGAGAACACGGAGAGGGAGGCACTTGGGAGTATGACATAAGTTACATAATTATTAATAAAGTCCTAAATTTTGTTTCTACAATAGCAGATTATGTTTCCCAACTTTATTATAATCACCATTTTAAGGTAACATAGTTGAATAATTTATTCATATTATAGTGAATAGAGGAAAAAATACCACTTATCAAAGAAAAGTTCTCCTAGGTCTTTGAGTTTGTTTACCTGTGGTCCCTTGTGTGAGAGTTCTTCCAGGGAAAACTTGTTTCTTAGACACTTACAACTGGACCTTGTGTTTATGTGCAAAAGTTGAGTATCTCAGGAAGCAGATCCCACCACCCCACTGCTTAAGTTAGTGACACAGTCATGCATCTGATATCAGAGATTGGCATGTCTCAGGGTGGTTAGTGGTGATGGAGCAAATGATAGTAATATTACTTGCCAAGCAGAAGTGATAAGGTACCATGGCTTGGGTTTCTTTGGTTGTTAAGAGGTCAAAATTTTTCTGAGTGAAGGGGAATAGAAGAGATATATAGACAGACACATACACGTATGTAAATTAAGTTCTCGTTATCCTCAGGATTTCTGTGGCACACTTAACATTGTTCTCAGTCAGTACAATTTCCAGTGTTTTAAAAAAAATGTATGACGTTTGCTGGGATTATCTGGGTTGTGATCTAGCACACAATTTCCTGTCATGGCTTTATACTGCGTACATTTCTCATTAACTGCCTGGGAGGAAGGGAGTTCTTTTTTCCTTACTTTTGAAGAGATAAGACTGTCTCAATGTTATGAAGGCACATGATTCAAATGTTCAAATAAGACTGAATGCATATTTTTCTCCAGATTTACAGAATGTTAGTATATAATTCTGAGAACTTGGAAGTAACATTTTTCATTTGGCTAGGCATGAAAATATACTTAATTACCTTTCAGAAATTCATCAAAAATCAGGGGAGGGAATTGGAACTAGGATGCTCAACTGCTTTGCACTCAAGATGTGGATCAAATTATCTGTGAATTCAGATGCCAGGCCCATGTGGTCTCTTCTCCTTTTGTTGTTCTGTTGTCACCTAGAAATGCCAGGGTCTGTTGTAGAAACATATCATGACCCAGTCAGAGAAATGATAACATTATGAATGTATAATTAATAATTGATAATTACAAAATCTTTAAAAGTTTTAACAGTAGGGAGAGATCTGAATCCCAATGTACCTTAGGAGGGATTAAGGGCATCATTGTTTTCTTGGCTACCTGCCCTAGGTGAGAACTTAGGGGAAGGTGTAAGGTACTGTAAGATCCTCACTGTCACGTTTTTTCCATGCAACTTCAAGTTTCCTTTATCTCATGAGCTTATGGCCATGGGGCCCTTCAGTCTGCCCTTCCCAACATTCAGATCAGAGCCATATTCATCTCTGCCAAACTATGTACTGAAGTAGAAATTATTTGGCCCTTTATTTTTTTCTTTAAGTTAAAAAATGGGAGGAAAAGCACCTAAATCTGTTTTATTATCAACAAGAACATGCTGGGCAAGTACTCAGGGGAGAATATTCACAGCAACCTACTGATATGCAGTAAGAGAGGTTTGCATGTAACTTCACATCAGCAAAGCTTACCAGTATTATTACTGTTACATTAATTTTATTCTTTTAAAGAGTTCATCTTTGAAACTGGGTTTTATCCAAATCTGCTAAGAATTTGGCTTAAATATCACCCTCCTTGTATAAAACAAGTTCTGATGCATCTGTTTATGTTCTGATGTTCCAGTTTCTTTCCAGTGTTTAAGTAGGTACCTTTTATTGAATGCTATATCCAGGCTCTTGGGTCAGGGATTAAGGTATAACTCCCTTTTCCCTTTCTAGTATTTGCCTATCCCTCTTTCAAGGTATAATTTTTTTACTCTGTCTTTGATAATGTGGTTGTCTGCCATCACTGAAGCAGTAACTCCAGGTAAATCCTCCTGTTGCTTGCTTGACTCTGCTTGTGTTTCTGCTCAGGTTTCATTGATTTCATCGTGGAACCCACTTTTACTGTGCTGACCGACATGACTGAGAAGATTGTGACTCCTCTCATCGATGAAGCTTCCCGCTCCGGCATGTCCGGGTTCAGGCGTTCCAGGTGAATAACCACACACCCTCTCCCTTCACTCTGCACATGCTGCCATTGTGCCCAACTCCCCTGGTTTCCCCCACACACCATATGTCTTCCATGTGGCTTAAAGTCCCATATCTGCATTGCCAACACCACAGCTCACCTTCTGATTTGACTTTGTTGCACGGAAACTCCAGCCCAGAAGAGGGCAAAGAGGGAGGCTGCCATGAACCTGAGTCATGCCTCTGAAGGCAGTGAGCACAAATGGTTGTAGCTATGCAATCAGGTGAATTTTAGTGCTCTCTCAGTAACGAATGTCAAAGAGCAGGTAGAGGCAGTCGTTGGGAGGCTCTCATTTCTTCATGTCTAGAAGTATAAACGGGATTGAAATACAAAAGAGGACTGGGGATTGTAAGCACAATTTAGTGACAGTATTTAGGTTTATGCAAATGTGTGAATTACCACCAGAATTCAGCTGGACTTCAGGTGTAAGGAGTCTTGGCCCATTCAGCCTGCTCTGCTGTTGTAGAGAAACTACTCTCTTAGTAGTTTCATGGACAGAGAATGCCTTGGGATTCAAATGCCACATGGCTAGTTCTCCCTAGAGTAGGGCTACCAAGTCAGGATTCCATCTCCTGGGTGACTTCTTCATTCTTGAGCTGTTACACTAATAATCTTTCTATGTCAGTTATCCTGCTGCCTTTATTAAAATGTGCACAATGAATTGTCCAAAACAATTGAAAGACAACTGTAGAGTCTGTAACTGAAATGACTGCCTGATTTCAGCCTCAGCTGAGGTCATCAGGCCCTGCACAGAGGTTGGCCTCCTGTCCTGTGCCTAATGGTTCCCATTTGTGAATTTTAGGAGGCTCTTCCTTTGACAAATTTGATTTCTAGAGTTGTCTGACTCTCCATTGGGTATTTAGGGAGTGAAGATGCACAACAAAGGTAATGGCAACACTTCGAGTGATTCTATTTCTTAGGGACTATGGATACCAAAAAATAAGCAAGGAAAAGCTGCCCTTCATTTTTAATACTGGCCCAGGTTGTGCTATAACATTGGTTGCCCTGGGGTGGGGTGGAGGGAGGGGAGGATGAGAGACGCAAGCTTAGTTTTTGTTTTTCCTCGTTGACTCTGTTAAGTTATCTAGGCTTACAGTCATTTTTTCTTAGCTGTATTTGGGTGTATGGGATACTGATTTCTTCTGTGTTTTATGATCTTATGTCCCAGTCTGAATAGCATTAGTCCCTCTGAAGTTAAAAGATCAAGTGTCAAGAGCACTGGGTCCGAAGGAAGTGCCTCACTCAACTGCTCCATACTCACTGTGGACTTCAAATGTTTTAAAGCCACCTGGACTGAGGTGGTGCAGCAGAACCGGGAGAAATGGAAAGCACAAGCCACCAAAGGTAACAGCCATGCTTCTTAGTGAAAGAATAAAAAAATCTTTTGACCTTTTCTTCTTCAAGCTCTTCTTCAATCAAATTATTCTCCAAGTAAGCACTATTAGTTTGAAAGAATCTGCTTTTCAAGGTCAACAACTTACACTGAGTTCAGAAAGATAAGGATATTGTGACTCATCTGTGCTTCATACTCTTCTTACATGGTGTAAATGTATGTAATGAAGAGGATGTGGACAATGGGACGAAAAAAAAATAATTGTAAGGGAGGTCCCCTAAAGTCATGAGTCAGTCTCAGGATGAGTGCAAAAATAGCTGGAGCAGCATTTGTATAGATAGGTTATCAATTGTTCACTGTTGATTGAAAGCAGTATGGATGATAGTTCAGGGGAGAAGGACAGGATATTCTAGATTCCCAGCTGGTTTCATATTTCTAGTGATAACTTGGATAATTAATTGGGAACTGTGCTGCAAATGCTCATGATGTCATCAATCTGGGAGGGACTGCAGATATTTGAGAAGAATATGAGCGCTGTGTTGGTTGCAAGTTGACCTGGGTTCAGTATTGTCATGCTATTGAAAAAAAACCCACAAAACCCAAAACCCCAAAAAACCCAAAACAAAAAAAACCCCAAACAAACCTTGCTTCTAAGACCCCTCTGGCATTCTTCCTTACTTTCCAGCAGTGACAAAGCCCTCACAGCAGGACTGTGTCCAGTTTTGGCCACTGCAGTTCAGGAAACCCACAGACCAGTTGCAAACAATATAGAATAGAGAAATGCAAATGGTGATAACTGTTGTTTGTAACTGAGAAGGTTTATAGCTGAAAGCAGTTTTCTGAAGACTACTGCAGCTGCAAAATAAGGAAACTTTTTTTTATTCAAATACCTTGGGCTGTTTAGAGGAGGAAAAATTGGCAGGTGATTATACCCTGATGATAGGTTTGACATTGGCAAACCTCTGTTGTTGGAGATTTTTCGGAACTAATGAGAGCCATCTGTTGAGGATGGCTTAGGTATAACTGCCCCTTGCCTCCAGGTGCTGGATGATGGTCTCCTTGAGCCCTGAGGTGATTTAGACCAGCTTTGGAACCAAAAAAGGAGGAGTGTATTACTGATTAATTTTTTTTCTTCATTAAACGGTTTGTGATATAATGTCTTCTCTGAACTGAATGCTTGTTACTCAAACCCTTATTTAATGGAGTTGTTGTATTTCATGTAAATGGAAGGAGTTCGATTTTAATGTATTATGTGGTCTTGGCTTTAGGGCTGATTTGGCATAGTTCTCTTATTTGCCAGAGCAGATTGCTCCTCTCCAACTGAAAGGCCTGTCTAAAGGTGCAGAAAAGCAGGCATTATTATTCAAATTAAATTTTCCTTCATGATTAAAACTTGCCATTCAGGAAAAACCTTTCTAGGCATTCCATGAAAATGAAAACAAAAACATAATTCAAGATCTGCTTATTTGCCAGGGGCTGTTTTTAGCTTTTTGTGTTTTTGAACTAGTATTTACTATTTCACAATTCTTTGTGGACCAAACAAATTAAAGCTAACAAAACAAGCAAAGTATTTAACATGGTCAGTGTCTCACAGAATAGGAGTGCTGAGTGAATGAGGTCAATACAGTTAACTGGTTCTAAGGATTTCATTTCGAGAAGTGCCATACATATTTTCTTGTCTACTAAGGATCTACTAGATAAAAATCCTGTATGCAAGAGAGATCTGGGGGGAAATGAATAAAACATATCTTACATTTCACCTAAAACAAATATATAAAGTAGATCATAATAGATTCTGGCTATTTAACTTTCAAATGTGCTTTGTACCCACTTGCACTGTCTACTTTGCATAAAGATTTTCTAAATGTGCACATGTAAATGTCAAATTATGATTCAAGTGGATGTGCACACATTGCTTAACTAATGCTGCTACTGGTAGTATGTATTGATGCAGTATTTCATATCCATTCTTCATGGAGTGTCCTGATGATAAGTGTTTGGTTATTAATACTTTAGCTGGAGAGGAAAATGGTTTTTTTTTAATTCCCCCACAAAAAAATGCTTCTAGCAGCTCCTGAGGAGCTTCTATGGAAGAATTAGTTTATCACTTGAAAGCAGCAAGCTTAACAGTCTGCATTGTTAGACATGGGAGCCCTTGAGTAGGTCATAGTATCTTTATCTTTCTGACAACCTTTAGCCTTGAATAGTTGATTTACTTTATGTTTTTGCCAAACCTCATTGCCAATAATTTGGATCAGGGCCCTAGTTTATGGGTCAAAGGTTCACAAAGCAGTCTCAGCTTCTGTTCATCTGAATTCATGGACTTTCACATAATTTCTGTGTTTCTGGGTGCATTTAGCAGTACAAGCATGCATATTTTTTCACCCTGAAAGATTTCGAGCTGGCGGAGGAGCTTGCCAAGCCACCCTCCATCATTTATCAGCAGTCGTGGTTAACAGGGGAGGTCCCAGAGGACTAGAGGCTTGCCAGTGTGATGCCCATCTACAAGAAAGGCTGGAAGGAGGATCCTGGGAACTACAGGCCTGTCAGCCTGACCTTGGTACCAGGGAAGATTATGGAGCGGTACATCTGGAGGACCCTCACAGGGCATGTGTAGGACAACTAAAGGATCAGGCCCAGCCAGCATGGGTTCATGAAAGGCAGCTCCTGCTTGACCAACCTTGTCTCCTTCTAAGACCAGATGACCCGCCTAGTGGATGAGGGAAAGGCTGTGGATGTTGTGTACCTGGGCTTTAGTAAAGATTTTGACAGCATCTCCCACAGCATTCTCCTGGAGAAACTGGTGGCTCGTGGTTTAGACAGGTGTACTCTTTGCTGGGTAAAGAACTGGCTGGATGGCCGAGTTCAGAGAGTCGTGGTGAGTGGAGTTAAATCCAGTTGGTGGCCGGTCACAAGCAGTGTTCCCCAGGGCTTGGTTCTGGGGCCGGTCGTGTTCAATATCTTTATTAATGACCTGGATGAGAGGATCGAGTGCTCCCTCAGTAAGTTTGCAGACAACACCAAGGTGAGTGGGAGTGTTGATCTGCTGGAGGGCAGGAGGGCTCTGCAGAGGGATCTGGACAGGCTGGAACGACGGGCCCAGATCAACTATATGAGGTTTAATAAGGCCAA
>NW_010511017.1:0-7157 GCF_000687285.1 Phaethon lepturus | reverse complement strand
AGTGATTCTGTGATTCTGTGATTTTGTAATAAGCATATAAAAGCTAGTCATTCAAAACCTTTAGTTAAATAGCTCCACACTTAATCAAGGCCCATTCAGGAATATTTTCAGAGAATCACAGAATCTTTGGGTTGGAAGGGACCTTTAGAGGTGATCTAGTTCAATCACCCTACAGTGAGCAGGGACACGTTCCACTAGTTCAGGTTGCTCAGAGCCACGTCTGATCTGACCTGGAATGTTTCCAGGGATAGGGTGTCTACCACCTCTCTGGGAAACCTGTGCCAGTATTCCACCACCCTGACTACAAAAAAATTGACTCCTGACTCCCTCGACCTGCTGGCCACGCTGCTTTGGATGCAGCCCAGGAGATCGCTGGCCTTGTGGGCTGGAAGCACACACTGCCGGCTCATGTCCAGCTTTTCATCCACCAGTACCCATAAGACCTTCTCAGCACGGCTACTCTTAATCCCTTCATCCCCCAGCCTGAATTGATGCCAGTACTGGTGACCCCTGAGCGACACCACTTATCATTGATCTCCATCTGGACATTGAGCCATTGACCACTACCCTCTGGAAGCTAACACCCAACCAATTCCTCATCCACCCAGCAGTCTGCCCATCAATCCTGTCTGTCACCAATTTAGAGAGAAGGATGTTGTGGGGGACCATGTCAGAGGCCTTATACACAGGTCCACATAGATGGCATCAGTAGCTCTTCCCTTGTCCATTGAGGTAATCACTCCGTCATAGAAGGACACTAGTTGGTCAGCCTATTTTGCAATAGGCCTATACTTCTCCCTGTTATAGGAATCACCTACCATTTACACAACTCTAAGTTATCTAAAAGCTTTTTTTTAGATGCAAGTCCTTCTTCCTGTCAAACACTAAGTTGAAAACTATCTAATCCCTGGAGGTCACATGAGTAGTTGATTTTGCATTCAACAAATTAATATTAAGTATGTTGCCAGACTTAACATTAGTTCCTGTAAGCAATTTTGGGAAACTGAAAAAGCTAACATTTTAGAAATCGCAAAAGCCAATGTATCCAGAACATTAAGAAAGGAAGAAATTTTGGAATGTAATGAAAGCTGGATGTACATTGCTATGAACCTATATTGACTGGCATAAAATTTGATCATGAAATACCGACTTTCATAATAATGAAAGAAATGGTAGGAGGATAGAATATGTTTCCAGGCCAAATTATTGTTTTCACTTAATGCCTTAGTCTACAGAAATAAGAACAGGTATTCATCCCTTGCTTGCAAGTAAATCTTTAGCTTTCTTTCAATCGGTGTTTGAAAGTTGTAGGATGTTTGCTTCTTTGTTTTTATTTAATATCTTATCTCTTTTGTGCTCTTAAATATTATTTCTTAAAATTAGACTTTTATTCTCTAAGTCTTTCAAAATGTATTAAGCCATGATACTGGCCAAAATTATTTATTCTTCTGTTTTCAGAAAAGCAGCTTCATCAAAAAGTAGCTGTGAGCAAGTTCTTTCTTCAGTTTATTCTGAACTTGAACAACTGTCTCAAAATTCTTCCCTGTCCTCTGTTCCTCTCAATCAAAGTGACCTTTAACCCCAGTGGTAAACGTATTCCAGTTTAACCTCTGGAAATTCAATTTATGCATCTAAATGATGGATAAAAGAAGGAAAATAAATCTAAGATTATTTCTGTATTTGAGGAAATATTTCATAGGAGAATAACAGAAAATAAACTTAAATTTTATGATAACACACTGAGACTGAACCACCTTTCTCCAACTGACCCAAACCTCTCCAGTAGAGGAAACAGGCTATTTACTCTTATTGATTGCTAGAGGTCAAACTACAGTCATCTTTTTAACACAGATAATGGGGCAGTACCACCAGACTGTTATTATAAACCAGGATAAGGTTACTATACAGACAGAATTTGTAAATGCTAAACCAATCATTAAAAAAAGAAACTTAGTTATACTGCATAATTTGGATGAGGATTTTAGGCAGATCAGCAGATGCATTTCCATCTCCCTGTTAATCTGTTTCAATACTGAATTAGGCACTTTTTTTGTGAGTGTGTAATTAGGGCTGCATCACTTTCATGTATATCTAAGAGAAGAGTGGTTTTGAAAAAATATCCATGATGGTTTATGATGCTACCGCTAAATTAAACAGCAATAAGTTTAAATTAAAATGTAATGTTGTAGTTTAATAGGAAAAATTAAAGAGTTTAATAACTTTAAACACTGAGATTTAAGATTTAAAAAAAATATTAAAAACTCTTAATTTCTTTGATTTTTCTAATCTTTAAACAGAGAAATTTTGATAGATAAATACAGAAGCATTATAAGAATACCATAGCGACAGTGAAAATTTATGTTGGACAAATGTTCAAATTTTATTTCTAGAGTTCCATTTTTTCTTGTCTGAATTTGACAAGTATCTATGTTTCACTTTCTTTACCTGTAAACTAGAGTTGAAAATAGCAGGATTTTTTGTGAAGTGTTCCATAATAGCTACTTAAAACTGTTATGAAGTTAGTACAACTGAGTAAACAATCTGAGTCAGCAAAAAACACTGAATGATTTTGTGACTGATATGAACCAAAAATATACTGAAGCAAGTTAAAAAATAAGGTATGTTTTCGTACCTCTCAAAAGCTAATCAGCTGATTATGATAACCAGGGAAGACATTTTTTCCTTTTTCTATATAACGCAGCACTGTTATCCAATTGTATCGGTGACAGGAATTTTTTCAGCTGTCCTTGAAGTCTCAGATATTGACAACTACTAAATTTATTGGTGCACTGGTTTGATTTGAGATAATAGGTCAGGTTTCTTTATTCCATCTTCTTTGAGAGGTTTAACTTAATTCACTTCTCACGAGGCAATTTTAACTTACAGTTCCCAAGTTGTATACAAATAGGGCTTCTGAACTCTAGTTCTGAATACCTTGTGGGGCTTCTAAGTGAATGTAAGTCTCACTAAGGTTCAGCCCAGTTACCTAAACATAGGCACCTACTTTTATTTGGTATGGCCTGGCTGGAGTTTCAAAAATACTGGCCCAGCAGATATAGTGTAGGCCTTATAGGAAGCCCAAAACTTTCTGGAACAGCACGGGCTAGGTAATGTATCTCAGAGCATACAAAAAGACACTAGATACCTACATTTTGGCAATTGAAAGCTGTTTTATGGGTCTTTGTAATAAACAAATGCCTCTGAACTGGACCAGTGTGATAGAAGCAATAAGAAGCATCAGTAAATACTACAGAGTTTCTGAGGTTCTGTATTTCTGTCATATAGGCTTTATTAGAGGAAGGTGGTATTAGCTGAGGATTAGGAGAAGGACCATATATACCTCTACTCAGATCTTGGTAGGATCAGGGTGTAGATGCCTAGATTTAGGAGTCTAAAGATTGACATTCTCATGTGAACTAAGGATTTGCTTCAGTCAGTTAATTGTCATGTCTAGAGACACCCCACTGGGTTTTTATCTTCCTATCCAATGTGACACAAGTCTCCTATAGGTTCTATGCAAGTTCTGTCAACCACATACAGATGTAACAGATACACTAGGATATCTCCTATGGCCTGGATACTTATTGTTAAGATGAATCAAACTTTAAATATACACTGAGTATTACAGGAACTTCATAAATTATGATTGCTGCTATATGTAAGCTGAACTGTAATTCTGTTGCCTACAATACAGACGTGAATCCACAACACAAAAATGAATCCCACTGCTAGTCACTGACTAGAATTAAATTAAATTAAAATTGTTTACACTGTATGCACAGAGAAGAGTTATTCCTTTTATACATTTTTCTTTTCACAGATAAAGATTTAATTCACTTACAGATGTTTTCTGTAGAGTTGAACATAAAAATAAAATTAAAAAAAACCCCAGAAATATATGAAGACATTTTATGAAAGTCATGATCTAAAGAAGTTTAGTGCTATATTGTGAAAAGTGGCACACAAAAATAGTACAAGAGAATCTAGTGGTTATTGTTGTTCAGTGACACCGCAACATGGAAAAAAAATCTGAAAAATTAAAGTTGTGTAAGTAGACATTTTTTTGATATGGCTATTAATAAAAAGTAGGATTTAGTAGTCCTCATAGCCCTCACAAAATTGTATAGATATTTAGTAGCTCTGGGGCTGTAAGAAGTCCAGTAAAATATTGAGAAACAGGGGAAAGAACTCAGGAAAGAACAGACTCAGGACATGTATGACAAGGAAAGTCCAATGTCAGGAGCCAATATCAGGAACAGAGAGTTAAAAACTGACCAGGAGTTAAAGAGAAGAGCTAAAAGAGAGCTAAGAGATAGAGTCATAGGTTGTAAGTGTAAAACAACAGGAATTCAGCACAGGAACATAGACAAATAGGTGTTCTAGCATAAAGATAGATACCTCTATAACCATTCTAATCACAGAATCAAAGAATCATAGAATCCTTGGGTTGGAAGGGACCTTTTGAGGTCATCTATTCCAATCATCCTACGGTAAGCAGGGACATGTTCAACTAGTTCAGGTTGCTCAGAGCCAACCTGACCGGGAATGTTTCCAGGTATCGGATATCTACCACCTCTCTGGGAAACCTGTGCCAGTATTTCATGACCCTGACTGCTAAAAATTTCTATCTTATATTGAGTCTAAATCTGCCCTCTTGTAGTTTAAAACCATGACCCCTTGTCCTGTCGTTACAGGTCCTGCTAAAAAGTCCGTCCCCATCTTTCCTATAGGCCCCCTTTAAGTACTGGAAGGTTGCAAGAAGGTCTCCCTGGAGCCTTCTCTTCTCTAGGCTGAACAATCCCAACTCTCTCAGCCTTTCTTCATAGCAGAGGTGCTCTGTGCCTCAGACCATTTTGGTGGCCCTTTTGTTGGACCCATTCCAACAGGTCTGTGTTCCCCTCCTGTGCTGGTGGCTCCAGAGCTGGATGCAGTACTGCAGGTGTGATCTCAGCAGAGCAGAGTAGAAGGGCAGAATCACCTCCCTCCACCTGAAGGCCACACTGCTTTGGATGCAGCCCAGGATACGATTGGCCTTGTAGGCTGCTAGTATACACTGCCAGGTCATGTCCAGCTTTTCATCCACCAGTACCCCGAAGTCCTTCTCGGCAGGACTGCTCTTAATCCATTCATCCCCCAACCTGTACTGGAGACCCAGGTGGAGGACCCTGTACTTGTCCTTGTTGAACCTCATGAGGTTCACATGGGCCCATGACTCAAGCTTGTCAAGGTCCCTCTGGATGGCATCCCATCCCTCAGGCATGTCAACCACACCACTCAGCTTGGTTTCATCTGCAAACTTGCTGAGAGTGCACTCAATCCCACTGCCTATGTCACTGATGAAGATATTAGAGTACTGGTTCCAGTACTGGTGACCCCTGAGGGACACTGCTCGTCACCGATCTCCATCTGGACATAGAGCCATTGATCAGTACCTCTGGATGCAACCATCCAACCAGTTCCTGATCCACCCAACAGTCAACCCATCAATCCCATCTGTCTCCAATTTAGTGAGAAGGATGTTGTGTGGGACTGTGTCAAAAGCCTCACAGAGGTCCGGATAGACAACATCCATAGCTCTTCCCTTGTCCACTGATGTGGTCACTCCATCCTAGAAGGCCACTAACTTGCTCAGGCAGGACTTGCCCTTGGTGAAGCCATGCTGGCTGTCCCAAATCACCTCCCTAATGGCTTATAAACATTCCACCTAAGAAGTATAAGAATTTAAAAAATAAGTCTATTTATCTCATTAAAGGGGACTGATGAAATTTTTGGCTTGCATCACTACTATAGCCCTATGTTACTATAATTTCAGTGATTTTCTTATTTTTCCATGAAACAATGAAAATTTTCTCAGTTATTCACTCACTGTTTTCTCCAGTCACATACACTGGATAGAATGAAATAATTTGAAAATAGTTATTGCTGCAGATATTACTATATTTTGTAAAATATATTTTGTATTTTATATAATAGCTGGATCCTGTGCAATGCTACAGGCTTGGTGAAGAGTGGCTGGTGAGACCACATCTCAAATACTGTATTCAGTTTTGGGCCCCTCACTACAAGACAGACATTGAGTTGCTGCATCATGTCCAAAGAAGGGCAATGAAGCTGGCGAAAAGCACAAGACTTATGCAGACTGGTTGAGGGAACTGGGGTAGTTTAGCCTGCAGAGAAGGAGGCTCTGGGGAGACCTTATCGCTCTCTACAACTACCTGAAAGGAGGTTTTAATGAGGGAACGAGGTGGGTGTCGCTCTTTTTGCCCAAGTAACAAGTGATAGTACAGGAAGAAACAGCCTCAAGTTGCTCCAGGGGGTGTTTAGATTGGAGATGAGGAAAAATTCCTTCACCAAAAAGGCTTGTCAAGCATTAGAAAAGGCTGCGCAGGGAAGTGGTTGAGTCACCATCCCTAGAGATATTTGAAAGATGTGTAGACATGGCGCTTGGTTTAGTGGCAGCATTGGCAGTGGTAAGTTAACAGTCGGACTTGATGATCTTAAAGATCTTTTCCAAGCTAAATGATCCTATGTTTCTAAAGCCAGAAAATCTCAAAATGGAAATTCAGATGTGTGTGGGAGAAGGACGGTAAACACAGAAGCAGATAATTCCTCATAATCATGAGTCCTTCACTAACCTGATCTGAAATAGATATACCAAAAATGGCTACTAGCTCAGATGACAGAGGACAAATATAAAACAGTAGGACAAACCTGTCAGTTGAAAATCAAAAGGCTAATGCATGAAATTATATATAATCAGCACTGTTACTCAGACAACCTTATTTAACTATATAAGAAGAAAAAGGAAAAGAATCATTGCATCATTCTGCAGAGAAATTCCTCAACAAACAATATTACGACTGAACATTTTCATTAAAATTTCCAGTGATAGCCAGATAACCAACACAACTCATAGCAGCTCTAAAGAGCTAAAGAGTCAGGTAAGAACAAGAAAATTGAATTGAAGAAAACATAAAGATTCAGGAAGAAAACATCCCTTTTTTTAAGTTCTCAGAAATGCACAAGTTTCAAGTCATGTTTAGACTGATTATTCTATTGCTTAAAGATACTGGTATTTATTTTGTTTAATAATTTAGGCATTAGCTCACTTGCCTGGGAGAGAAAAGAGGTGGTATTATTATTATTATTATTATTAT
>NW_010511016.1:42818-80564 GCF_000687285.1 Phaethon lepturus | reverse complement strand
GGGCCGTTGTCCGCGACCGTTAGGACCGTTAGGCGCGGCACCTGTGTGTGCCCAGTGAGAGGGCGCGTGGGTCTGTCGCGTTTCCCGCCGCTTCGTGGGAGGGAGCAGAGCTCAGCTCAGGGGCGACTGCTTTAAAGCTCGTAAGGTAACTTCTGAGTCTGCGTGTGTGTGTATATGTATGTAAAAGAGAGAGATGTGCCTCTGCTTATGTCTAACAAAAAAATTCTGCTGTTTTGTGTCCCATTTTTTCCCCTCTTAATTCTCATTTCTCCTAAAAAGTCCCATTAAGAATGTACCAGTCACAGACTTTTATATCTCTGCATGTGGAAGCGGTGGATTCCACTTTAATTACTGCCTCTGCAGAGGCATAATTAAGGTTAAAAAAAAAACCACAACCAAACACCTTGCCCTATGCTCCTTCAACAGATGAGCCCATTGCACATTCTGTGTGCATGGTGTGCAGAGGTCAGTGCCACCTCATACTCGTGTTTTCTCCCCTGTCATGCCATGCAAATGCTTTCCGTGAGTTAGCACTGATCTGAGAGTTATTTTCTGAAGAGCTGGATGTATGCAACCTAAGGCCAGAAACCTTTTTAAAGAGCAAAGGGAAGAAAAGGGGTCATTTGTTTTCTTTACCTAGGTGTTTCTGTGGTAGAAAGTGCTGCAGTGTTCTGCAAAACCTGAGTAGCTGTGGGACTTTTGACAGCAGGTATGCAAACACTAGCAATATTTAACTCTATAAACTAACAAGGGATTTGTATTATTAGTTTTGAAAACAATGTTTAAAAGAGTTTTTACACTGAAAACTCTTCCATTGAGACATGGGGTCATATTGAGCAGCTTTGTGGTGGATGTGGTAGCTCCTCTTTCATGTAATCTCCTCCTCTGAAAGCTTCGATTGAAAACTAAGCCACATTGAAGGGTTTGTGGTTGAGCCTGGGAGCTTCCTTCAGTAAACTCATTCCTGAATTAATTGCTGCTGGAACTCATCACCCATAATAATGTTTCCAGAATATTTCCCCTATTACCTTCATCTGTCAGGTTGAATTCATCTTTCTGACATGACACCCATGAAACAGTGTAAAAGAGAAACACAAGCTTCATTACTAAAAAGGGAGAAGCAGCACACAGTGCAGTTACTGTCCACAGGTCTGCTTTTGCACTTGCTGAAATCAAATGACATTTCATCACAACTTTCAAGATAAACAGTTGAAAATAAGGAATCCTCTTGTCCACAGTCCATCACCTTCAAGGACTGTGGCAAGGATTCTGCTATGTTCACAGCTTTAGGACATTTCTATGTAACACATAAAACAAAGAGACCTGCACCAGTCCTACACATAGACAAGCACAAATTAACAGTTGTGGTCTAGCCTGGGCTCTCTTCCCCTCAGTTCTCCATAGCCATGAATTGTATTGGTCTGAGAGTGTCCTAGGCAAAGAAATGTAACAATAACTCTTGCTCAAAGTATTTGGCTGCCAGAGAGACAGGTGCGGATTGTAAGTTAAAACATTCCTGGTCAAGGGAGAACTCCAGACCATGGTAATTCTTAACACAGTTGCAAACCATGCATTCTCCTCATTACCACTGTTTTTATCTGGATTGCGAAAAAAAGAAAGTCTTACCGTTAATGAGATGGGATCCAGTTATGCAGGAAATGCAAGGACACATTTAAAACACCTAGGGGTGAAAGGAGAGAAATGTTAGATAGTTTTGAGCTGTATCCCTCCTGAAAATAAGTGCAAATTCTCTGTCAGATGTTTTCAGAACATCTGAAAAGAAGATATACAGAAAGGGAAAAAAACCCTTAATTTTCTGTGTATGCTTTCATGAAAACACTGTTGAATTGAAAAACATTGCTTGTGCAGTAAATACAAAGCTTGATGTATTTTACAGGTCTCCGGAAGTTTTAAAGTAAGTCCAAAGAAACTGCTTCAGTAGGCTTAGGTTTTTTGCATGCAGGTGCAATACATTTCATTTTTCAGCTTACTAAAAGCTTTTAGTTGATGCTTGGAAAAAATATACCTTCAGTCAATAACTCATCATTAATGTATGCCAGTATAAAACATATAAAAGGTACTTTCACAGAAGTTACTTACATTAATATAAGTTCATATGAAAATAAAAATACATTCACTCTTCACTGTGGTGATATCAACTACTTATAAAGACTTTTGGTCTAATTTCACATCATTTCCATGTTTTGTGATGGTATCAAACCAAGACTGCAGAGATCTACTGAAGGCTGATACCAGGGTAAGTGAAAGGGGAGTGAGAGCCATTCTGACTGCTATTAAGGTAATGCGATGAGTACCTTGACAGATGCTAAGAATCATCATTTTGCTGATTGACTTTTCTTCAAACCTAGGGCTGTGGGCAATCAAAGAAAATGTGAACATCTGGCTGAGCTTTTGATTGCCATGCTCACTGATATAGTGCACCCAAATAAGCAACAATTAGTCAGTACAGCTTGTGTCAAAAGACTGATCAAGTTAATTCAAATTAAGTCAGGATAAATTGAATCCAGTTGGCATTCATGCATATTTGTATACATGGTTTAAATAACTGTGCTACATTATCCTTTATTTACAAGTAAAATACATGCAAAGTTTTGTGTTTTAAGTAAATATTTTCAAAAACTTTTTGACTTCTTAAAGACAAACTTCTGGGGAAAAATTCTGTGTTCTTTGAAAGGGCATTTCCAGACTCATAAAGATAAAAATGTGTTGGCTTTCTCAAGTTCATATTTTTCACTTGCTAATAAATGTCACAAACTTGGAAGCTATTCATAAGCACTTTGTCAGTAACAACTACAATAATACCTGACTGGCATTTGGGTAAGCTTAATAGCTAAAGAGGTGGTCAAAGTAGTTACCAAATTGTAGTAAGAAAGGAAAGTCCTAAAACTGCATACTGATTTCCTCATGTTGTCACTTGATTCTGAGTGTAGAACTCTGGGAGTATATATTTTCATACTCAGGGCCTGTGGCCCTGCGTTCCCAGTGACATCAGAGCCAGGGAGCTTGAGCTGTGCTGGGAATATTTAAAATGCAGATACAACAGGTGAAGGACCATGTCAGAGAAGGTTGGGTGAGTCAGCCTGTGAGCATGGGACTCCACATGCTGCCTTATCAGCTGCCACAGGTGTAATGAGTGTGGCCAAGCAGCTGTAACTTTCTTTTTTCTGAGGGTCTACTTTGTTTTGGCACCAAGAAATAGGTTTTTGCTAGTCTTTGACTCCTGTGAATATTAGGAATACAACACCCTTGAGAACAATCAGATCAATTAATTAGAAAATTGTTACTGTACTGCCTTCAGAAATCAGAGGATTAGCTTCTGATCCTTAACTTCAAACAGCCTCTTCGCAGCTGTTTTCTTGAAGTTCTTTCCTTTAAAATACTAACCACTCTTACACACCCATCTTCTGATTCAGAGGTTAAGAGTTCTTCTGTTAGTGTTACCTTTAGAAATATATTTGATGAAAAATCCCTTAGTTTGATGACAGGGTCCAGTTGCTGTCAGGTGCACAGGCCCTTTACAAATGCTACTGAAAAATCAACACTAATCCTTCAGTGCCTTCAAAGGATACAGAATTGGGGACATAGTAATAGAGATTGTCTCCAGCAGATAACTGTTCAGCGATCATTCTACATTGGCCTGGAAGTCCGAATTCCCTGCAATAACTTTCAAAATTGACCTCTGCTGGGAAATGTAAAACCATCCCTAGCAAACAGGCCAGTAGCACTTTCTGGCTAGTCAAGTACCTACACATTTACTCCATTGCTCATTATTGGCCTAAGATTTTGGGTAAGAAAGTCTGCTAAAAAAAGTAAGTTCCAAAATAGTAGGTCAGCGTTTCAGGCGTCTTCAGCACACAAAGGAATACTATGCACCACAGGAGAATTAGATGGCAGCTCCTCAGTTTGCCTGTTTTATTTAGGGAGTTGAAAGTAGACTAAGGAGAATATATTTTCAAAGTCTGTGGTTATAGGGAAGAAGATAATTTGAAATCATAAACAGCAAAGCAGCATTCATAGTTATGGTCTCTCATAGTTATTCTCTGGGTAGAGCAGTGATTCAAAGAAATCCAAACTTAAGAAATTTAAACTCAATAACATCAAAGTGTTATTAAGCAGACATCTTTATTGCAGCGCTGGACGCATGGGGGATATCTCCTCCTAACAGGCGTGTGCTGAAACAAAAGTTCATCCATTATATACCTTAAAGTCATGAATATTCACATGTTTTCCGAGAATCACTGCCTCCTTGCTTATCTACTACATTTACATAATGCTGGCGTTGCAAAACTACACTACGCATGCGCGGGGGTCTCGGGTGGTCGTCGGTGGTCGTTTGGGGAGTTTGCCCCTTTTATGGTCACGGGTCTCTTGAGGATAATTTCTTCTCCTTGGATGTTTGCCCCTTCTGTTGTCCAGCCAAGCGGTTCCTTCTTATCATCCTTGTTAGAGCCTTCCTGCCAGTCTGTCCCTACGCTCAAGGTGAAGATATCTTCACTGTTCTCTTTAATGTCTCAGTCCTTGCTCTTAACTCTTCTTTGTTTTAATTTTCATGAGGCCTGCTTTCCTCCTGATTAACCGTTTACACGTCGTTACAATGTTAGCATTGAGGCAAATACAGCCTAAGGACTGTGAGAGTAGGCCGTTAAACATAATCACACAGTTATTAGGCTAAAGAATTCTATATTAAAGTCAAAATAATAAATCTGCAAAACTTAGACTTGTTTAGTGACGCATGCTGAAACCTTATAATTGTTTTAGGTCCTTGTTTCAGCAGCCTGCTTGCTGGCAGGGACACGGGAATTACTTAGCAAAGTTTGAAGTAGTGTGGCGATTACTTTTGAATTACTAATTCAGATAAGACTCTGAATGTAATATATTATATGGACCATTTTTTAATGCATTTACAGCAGCATGTGATGAACAAACAAAATTAAAATATTACAATGTATTTGAAATTTCTTTTTTTCAAAGCCCACCGTCATTTTTACTATAATGTGAACCAGTACTGATTGTGCACTCCCAAATCAACATCAGTGAGAAAAACAATCTGAAGTCTTTTGTTTATTGACATGTATGCAAATCCTTCATTAAATTGTATGTCCCGATCTAGCTACTATTGATTTTCTTTTGCATCAGTTTATGAGTAAGTTGCAGTATGTAAGGTGTTAGCCATGAAATATAGCAGTTTATTACTTCTAATAAAAAACAACAAGAATGTAATATGAAAATTTCCTTATTGGTGGCTGAAACTTTTCTACTAAGGGAAATAAGGGTCCATAAAAATTTGAACACAATTCTACAGAAATGGTGAATGTATTTTTCAAAAATTTTTGCTACAATAAATTAGTTTATTATATGAGTTATCTGTCAGAGAATCAAAGTTGTAAAGGTTTCCTGAGATTCTGATTTTCAGATTAGCATTGTGATTGATTTTACAGTCCAAAGAAATGCACATTTTATTATTTTTTCTAAGGAAATGTTATTTATGCACGCTTACTTATCTCATTTTTGTGGAGGGCTTGGAGAGTAGGCGATACCTCAGAATACATAGGAAAAAATAGCTGAAGAAATCAATTCTAGAGAAGGCCAGAAATAAAGATGGACAAAGCCCAAAATGTCAGGTCTGAAGAGGCTTCTGGGACTCCATTTCGGGGCATAGCAATGATGGTTTTATAAAGATTTCTGTCTCCTTTAGCAGATCCATTTTGGCATGCAGGGGCCTTTCTCCCCTTCTCCCTCTGTCCACACATTTATTCTGTTCTCCTGCCTGGTAGCAAAGGGGACATCTGAGGGCATGAGCAAAGGGTGGTAATGGAGGCAGAACTGAGAGGAAAGACAGAGGTTCTCTAAATACCTTCTTAACAACAATTTTCAGGGTAGGAATTTATGTCACTGTAACGCAGGCCTAGGCTGGGAGAATGGACAGACAATTGCTGGCTTGCCTGTATCTCTGCATTTAACCAGAGATTTTCCTCCTCATCCTAGGGCAGGAGCTGACACGCTGCTGGCACAAGGGCCGACGCAGCATGTGCTACAGCAGTGAAAGGCCTGGGGGTAGGGACATGAGCTCTTTTCCCGCTGCCTCTGTGAAGTTTGTTGTCCATGTTGTGCTGCATAGTGACAATCACTATGAAGTCCTCAATGGCCTAGAGCTTGTCATGCTTATTTGTTATTCACAGTCTGACCAGAGTGTTCACTCATTAGTATAGGCTGTATCTGTGGTCCTTGTTCTGTCAAGATGTCAGGTCCAGCTGCTTTTTACTAGGATTAAGACTGCATATGTATTTTTTCTCTCTCTGCAATGGAAGCTAACGTAATATTTTCATTTATCAAGTAAGTCTTTTTTTTTTTTTAAGTTTTGCTTGGACCATATGTGTTGTTTGTAGATGCAGAATGTTGCTGTCTAATCTTTGACAGTAAGAACAGAGAACAGAGCAATTAAAAGGCGTTCTCAGGGCTAGAATTTTTAATCTCTATCTGTGTTGTACATGCATGTGCAGGTTTTCTCTGTACTGCTGGTTGCATATTGGCATTAATACAACTTGCAGCAAATTTCCCATTTTCAAAAAATACTTGTGTCTATTACCTAGTGATGTTCTCTTTCTTCCGAGGTTTGAATGTCCACTAATGTCAAAGAGCATATTTCTTTCAGTCTCAGTGGATGCTATCCAACCATAACTTAAAGCATAACTTTAACTCAGTATTATCTTCTGCGATATCCAGAGATTTAATTTCCCTGAAACAATTTGAAGCCAATTGAAATCACTTTAGCATTTCCTCATAGGAGGTGTTCCTAATCTTGCTACAGTTCTCATTGTTATCTTCTGGATTCTTTTTAATTAGTCCACATCTCTTTCGTAAAAATAATGTGGTGCCAGAAATAACTAGCTGAGACCTCACCTGTACTGACCAGAGAGAAAAAATTACTTCTAGGCTTTATATATGACAGTCGCTTTCTTGCAACAGCCTCACGTTCTAACCCCATATTCAGTCCGTGACTCATAAGCTCCAGTCCTTTTCTGCCTTGCTGATGCATGGATGGTGAGACCACCTGTATTGCACATTTAATTTCATTTTCCACAGGTAGGGCTTTTGCATTTATTAGTGAGTTCTGTCTTACAGCCTTCAGACCAATTCCACCCCTGTGTCTAGATGATTTTGAACTCTAGGTGCTTTCTGTCTTCCTTCTTACTTCTCCTGACTCAGTGCCTCACACACAGTAAGTCTGGCTCTAAGCAGTATTTTCTTTAACAATGTAGGACATGGCACTAGGAATTTGCCTAGAAAATCTAAGGCCCAGCTAGCCTTTCACCTCAGCATCGTGCCCCTTGGAGAATGAACAACTGAAAGCTGTTTCAAATAGGATCTTTCAGCCACTGTGCACCTACTTACAGCATTTTCCTGGAGTTCAAGTTTCTCTGGTTTACATACGAGAAAGTCATAGTGGACAGTATCAAAAGACTCAGCACAGTCAAGATGTAACAGCCTTTTCTTTGAATATTCACTGACATAGATGCACTGTTGAAGTAAAAGATTGGCTAGACTTGTCAAGAGCAAGTCATGTAAAGCTGATGTTACCTGTTCCATACTATCTTCTTTTGCATGCTGATAATGTAACAAAACCAAACAAACAAACTGGTCTTTCTACTTCTTGCCTGCTTTTCTCTTGTTAAATAAAATGAATAAGCAATCTCTCAAAATTAGCCTTTATGAAGAATGATATAAAAATTCACTGAATGCGTGAGCCTACTCTGTATTATTTGCTATTCCTCTCTTTATCCATTCAGCATTAAATTTATATTTTCTGTTTTCCTCTTTCCTTTTGAATGGAGTTATTTAAAAAAAAAATGAAACCTCTTTGTCCCTAAGTTCTAAATTAATCAGTTGCAATTAACCTTGTGACTTAATATTTCCAGGTTCTGTTGCCGCATGTGTATGCCATTCCTCTCTGTTCCTTCTCAAGTGTTTCTCTTTTTTATACATCATTTTCAGACCAAGCAAGAGTTCCTTGTTCAGTACTATTGATCCGTTACTGCATTTCTGTCTTAATAATGTGCTGTATCTTTGCATAAAACATAGCACACACAAGCTGCTTCAGACCAGTAGGGTTTATGACTGCTAGTCACAGGTAACATGAAATGCTAGCAGTGTGTATCCACTTCATTGGGCTTCACTACCATAGCAATCCTAAAAGGTAACATTTGCGACTGGATGAAAAGGAGTTCATGTTGCATCTTTAATGCCTTTGTTTTAAATGACTGACATTCTAGAATCTGAATAATGTTCCATGGTCACTTCCAAACTGACAGAAAGTTCCAGTCATGGTTACAAGGGTTTTATCGCTTCTAATATTTGTACTTTATACACAAGACAAGTAGCCATTTAAAATTAGTATCAAGTGCAGTCAATGTGCCACAGAAAGTGGTCCAATGTATTTCCTATAGACTTGTTGCCTTGAATTATTTGCCTATCCTCAAAGATACACAAAGGAGTGGTTTTCAGTATCTCTTACATTTGCTAAAAGATCAGGCTTTGCTTAAAGTCGGGAATCAATGTTTGCCCAACATGCACAATTCACTGTCAAAAATGAAAGTCATGACAAAGTCCTGTCTCTTCACAGAATTCTTGGAACACTGGTGTCCCACTTTCGTAAGAAAATTCTTGGAATGCAGAACAGACATCCTTGCTACATATAAGCTTCACCTTATCAAAACTTCTGAAAAAAAATATTGGGAAAAATTGTCCATATACATACATAGATCTACTCCCAGTGATGTCACTTGCTAGCAGACATAGTGAAGTAATACATAATAAGCAATAATTTAATTAAATAATATTACTATGTTAATATATTATTGATATTAATAAATAAATAAATACTTATAAATAATATGTAATATATAATATATCACAAAAAGTGATATAGTAAGAAAAATATCTTTGGAAATATAAAGTCAGTGATGGCTTTGTATGTTAGCAGTAGAAGTACAAAATAAAGATCGGAAAACTCCCAACTGTTTTTTTTAATGGTGCATTGGATTTAAAGTATTTTTATTTCAACCACCTCTCAGGTATTAAAATTTATTCCCTACTAGTATTCCTTCCAAATTAATTGTCTGAGCAAGTTTTTTAAAAAACCAAAAACCTTCGTGCAGACGTGCTATGCCACCATGTTGAACTCTACTGCTCCATTAACCATGATAAAATCGTTATTATTATTTTTTTATTTGTGCATAATATAGTGTTTGCATGAATGCTAGTTGCAACTGGAAATATGGTGCCATCTAGCAGCTGACAGTTTAAGTTATGCAATGCATAAAGATTAGGCTAGAGAAAATCTTGCTGTGACTTCACAGCCAGTTTCATTGAAAACAATTCTCTGAACTGGCCCTTTTTGTGACATCTGTTCTTATAGGATATTCTGGTAGCTTGTTTTTTTCTTTTATTTAAAAGTACTTAAGGAGCAAATGTTATGCCCAAATATATTCTCTGCAATAAGCATATGTTAGTGAAATAAATTAGACTAAGTACCTACCCAGGAGTAAAATTAGATTTTACAGGCATGAGTGCTACCAGAGCTATCAGACTCAGCGAACACTTTACCATGTAGATCTTAGTGATATGGTAATAATATGGTACCTTAAGCAAGCTTTTGTCTGGATCAGTCAAGAACGTCTCAACTGTATGTTAGCGAAGACATTTTACCCTCAAAAGCTGATTTCAGACCATTAAGACAGCCTTTTTGCTTTGAAGTGTGTATAGTCATTACATTCCCCTCCATTCATTTGTCTTCATTCAAAGCAGCACTCAACCACCTTGGTGCTTATTACTGTTAACAAGAATGTGGTCTACCTTAATACAGTGTCAAATGAAATCAGAAAGAGTCATGTGGATGACAGCAAGAGAAACTGCATTAGTGTGTGCAACGTTATCATGTAAATGAGAAATATAAATGAGGGATGAAATGCAATTTAAGTGAACACTCAGATGGAAAACAAATGTGCCATTGCAAGCAAACGATTCTGAAGCAGCTGCACAGGAATCCTCCTTCACTTGTAATTCTTGTTATGGGATTGAAAGATCAGAAGAAATCAGAATTGTTAAGCAATCAGGAAATAGCAGATATTTTCACTAAAAGTGGTTCTATTATAATGAAATCCTTCTCTTTCACTGACAAGACAAGCAGTATAAAGCATACTGGGTTAACTACATGAGCATCCTAAAAGCTAGCATATTAAAGCTGTTCATTTGGCAGAGAGACTAATAGTCTTAAAAGCTTTCTAGCTCATTTTAACACCTTCTGTTTTTCTCGTTAATGCTGGCACTGATGTTCAGTTATTATTGTAGGAGCTGATCATATTTACAAAACCTTGCTACTTTTCCTCTTTAGAGACCACATCTGAATCACTTTTGAATACCTAGCAGATGTTCAAGATGCAACTTCCCAAGAACTGAGTAACAGAGCCTTTAAAAGCAAGGCCATTTGAAGCACCTCTACAATCTCTAGGTACCGTGCTTAAAAAGGAAAACTTTTCTTGAAGATACTGTCTAGTGTAAGTACCAGCTACTGGCTTTATCCTCTGAATCAGCTTGTACTGATCATTGAGGAGTCAGGATCCTAGAAAAGACTAATCCCATACAGCATTACAAAATCTGTATGTTAAATTTATCCCCAGTACTTACCATGCTTGGCATTTCCACTGCTGCTTTTGACCTTACAGTCGTCTTTTACTACCAGTCCTTGGCTTCAAACCTTTGATAATAGAAGAAATGTAACTACTGAGGTCTAAGAGCATGAATGGGACAAGATAGTTTTACCTTTTACAGCACTGAGCTTAATAAGTTAAAAAAATGCACATTCAAGGAAATATGTTAATTTAACTGACTATTTCTCACTTCACTAAAGAATCAACATTTATCAGCACCTCAGGTTTGCTCCTCAGCTCTTGTATACAATGAATTCATGGTGTCTGTGCATAGATAACAAGGTTAATGCCCTTTTGGAAGCAAAGTGGTTTGTCACCAGGCAGCAGCAGATGGACTTCAGGAATCAAAGGACCTGCTGAGATCAGATCGGATGCAAGTGTGTTTTAGAAATTCTTGTAATTTTCATTTTCTCTGAAATACATTTAAGAGTAAAAATGTCTGCAGGATAAGAAACATTAAGGATGGATGCCTATATGCACTCCTTTCCTTTCTGTATATATGCCTTACTGTCCTTCCGCATTAGCCACAGGGAAGATAATAAGATGCTCAAAATGAACTTCATGAGAACATGCATAAGCCTCAGGTAGGCTAGAAGAACTTACTCATCTCTTACTGGCATAGCAGTCACATATCTGTACATAGAGATGATTGCAGATACAGAGCTGAGAGTAACAAGAGTGAGGCTACCCAATCCATCATCTGGGTCAAATCACAACTAGTTCCCAATCAGCAAGAGAGACTAGTCCCGGCTACAACCACCACAAGTTGTGTTTTGTGAGTAAGCAATATTGTCCAGTAGATGATATGTCCTTGTATGGGAACTAAGCTCTTACAGTCTATGTTTCTGATGCTAACAGACCTCTTTCCCAACATTTTTGATGTGGCCAGCTTTGGAACCAGCTGTCTCCTTGGACAGCTGCTCAACTCTTTTCCCTGCCCACACTTCACACCCCTTTTTCTGGAAATATATTCCCAAGTATTCCTATTTGCTGTTTTGAGCCCAGACTGGGACTACATAAATAAAATCTAATCTGCTAAACTGCTAACTGCTAAACTAATCTGTTTTTTAATCTATGTCTATATAGACATCCAGTGGTGAAACACTGGCACAGGTTGCCCAGAGAGGTGGTAGCTGCCCCATCCCTGGAAACATTCAAGGTCAAGTTGGACGGGGCTGTGAGCAAACTGGTCTAGTTAAAGATGTCCCTGCTCATTGCAGGTGGGTTGGACTATATGACCTTTAAAGGTCCCTTCCAACCCAGAGATTTTATGATTCTATATGTACCTGCCTTTTTAGATTCCCTGACCAATGAAATGTTACCCATGGCTCACCCCAGTATTGGCACTGCAGCTACATCTCTTGAGTACTTTGGCCTATTCTGCTCTCTGAGGAGAGAGGAAAAGCATCAACCTGACATCCCACTACCCTTGTAATCTCAACAAATCAGGAACAAGTTCATGCAGGACAGCATGCTCTGATTCTGTCAGCATTTACACTTAAGGCAAAAATGGGTCTGGCTCTGATGACTAATGGTACAAGGATGCTAACATGTAAAACTTTCTTTAAATTAAAAAAGCCTCATATTTATTTTAAATCATAAACAGAATTATAATCAGAAATCTGAAACCCCTTGTTATTCTTCCTAAATTAGATCACACACGTATCATTATAGTAGTCATTTTATAGATCTGTGGAAAAAGGACATATGGCTGACCTTCAAATCAGCCCTGAGCTTGACAGACTAGATCAATATACTATCCAGGCCTGTATTTTTCATTCTGCTTCAACAGTCAAATAGAATTTGTTTGTTATGATAAATAAGAACTCTCTGATAACAACAGAAAATAAATACATGCAAGCCAGCTTGCAATGTACCTATTCTCAAAATTCTCTTTTTTGAAGAACTGGAAATTTTCAAGCTGCTTCCATGAATAATATCTTCATTTCTCAAAGGCAGACTAGATCATTCATAGGGAAGTAAAATGAAGTAACCGTTACTACTAGATGGGGAGATAATTTGTTTTAATATATGTCATTCAATCATGTAAATAGTTATTAGGATTTTGCAGACTTTACATACCAAAATCAACTGTTTATAGTGTTTCCTGGAGGACACAGAGTTGACATTAGTTACAAATTAATGACCATTGTGTTCTCTGTGTGGGAAGATCATAGGAGATCTCAGATCATAGGGGATCTCAGCTTCAACAGAAATGTAAACCAGAGACAGAAACTTCTGGACGTAGACTCTATAACTGAACTGCAAAACAAGCACCCAGGTGGTTTGCCACCACTTAGTGAAGCCCATTTTTATTCTAATCATGTGTTAAAAAAAGAGTCTTGACTGGAAGTTTCTTCTAATTTGTCCTTACGGATATAGAATGATTGAGAATTTGTAAAAAAATTCTTTTAAACTAGATGTTCAGATGGTCAGGATTCTAACAAATTAGATTATTTTAAACCCAGAGTACCTTTCAAAGCCATAAATGTCATTAAGATTACCTTGCTGTGAAGACAGGTAAGGAGTGGAATTCTGAAGTCATTCATATGCCTTAATAGGCTTGCATTCATTGTCAAGAAGTAAGTCAGCCAGATATACTCCTTTGTTGAAGTACATTAGTAAGTTTTGGTAAAGAACACATGCTGTGAGGAGGTGTCCTTAGGCCACCAGTAATTAGTTCCTGTAAGAATACTGTACCCATGAGATGCAGTTAGGATTAGTTAATGTACTACACTTTGAAGATGTAAAAAGATTTCAAAGAGCTAATTGGTACTAGATTATTCATTACACTGGGATTTCTGTATTACCGTTTTCAACTATCATACTCTAAATATAAAGTGATAAATAGATATTGAGACCAATTTGTAAGTTACTTTTGGCAACTATTTAGTTATTGCATCTATTATTTGAAAACAAAAAATACATGTTTCCACTATGAACGTCCCTTGCATGTAAGGAGAGAAAAGCTTGTTTTCCATTTAGAAAGAAGCCTGAAAATCTGTTTGTTTTCCTTTTTCTGCTTGTTTATTCCCTAGAGAAGTTTGTAGTCTGTATAAAAGAACAGAACTCTTAGAAGTAACTAATTTTTTCTTCCCTGATTATACTGCAAGATTCACTAAAAGAAAAAAAAACCCCAAAAGCCACAACAGGATTTTGTCAGCTTTTCGGTAACAGGGCAACAGAACTGAAATGTAAGCAGCGAGAACTTTTTGTCCCTCCAAAAGCTCAAGATTAATATGACATGGATAATAGAAAAACAAGTTGAAGGAGAGTCACATAGACATCAGAAGAAAAAACTTTTTCTCAGGGAAGGTAGTGCTGCACAGGGACAGGTTGCTCAGCGAGAACACCTTGAAGGTGTTCAAGACTCAGAATCACAGAATCAGAATCACAGAATGGTAGGTGTTGGAAGGGACCTCTGAAGATCACCTGGTCCAACTCCCCTGCCAAGACAGGATCACCTAGGGCAGGTTGCACAGGAACGCGTCCAGTCGGGTTTTGAAGGTCTCCAGAGAAGAAGACTCCACAACCTCTCTGGGCAGCCAGTTCCCATGCTCCGTCACCCCCACAGTAAAGAAGTTTTTCCTCATGTTGAGGTGGAACTTCCTGTGCTGCAGTTTGTGCCCATCGCCCCTCATCCTATCACTGGGCACTACTGAAAAAGAGACTGGCTCCATCCTCCTGACAGCCACCCTTCAGATATTCATAGACATTGATAAGGTCCCCTCTCAGCCTTCTCTTCTCCAGACTAAACAGCCCCAGGTCTCTCAGCCTTTCCTCATATGAGAGATGTTCCAGTCCCTTAACCCATCCTCATAGCCCTCCGTTGGAGTCGCTCCAAAAGTTCCCTGTCTCTCTTGAACTGGGGAGCCCAGAACTGGACAGAATAAAACAAGGCCAGGGCTGGCTGGACCAAGTTTTAGTAATAGCACCACCTCAAGCAGGGACCTGGATTAGATGACTTCCAGAAGTCCCTTCCCAGCAATAGTTCTGTGATTGGTGGCCTCCTACTGCGATTATTGAAATTACCCAAGAATCATCCAAGAAAAGAGATTATAGGGTCTTAGTAAAAAAGTTAAATATGGTAAAACCCCCAAATACAGAAATAAACCCAAATACTAAAATGCTAATGCAAAAAAAAAAAAAAGAGAAGATTCAAATCACAGAATCACAGAATCATTAAAGTTGGAAAAGATCTTTAAGATCATCAAGTCCAAGCATCAACCCAACGCCACCATGCACACTAAACCATGGCCCAAAGTGCCACATCTACATAGTTTTTTGAATACTTCCAGTGATGGTGACTGCACCACCTCCCTGGGCAGCCTGTTCCAATGTTTGACCACTCTCTCAGTAAAGACATTTTTCCTAATACCTAGTCTAAACCTCCCCTGGCGCAGCCTGAGGCCATTTCCTCTCATTCTATCAGTAGTTTCTTGGGACAAGAGACCAACACCCACCTCACCACAATCCTCTTTCAGTTAGTTGTAGAGAGCCTCCTCTTCTCCAGACTGAACAACGCCAGTTCCCTCAGCTGCTCCTCATAAGACTTGTGCTCTAGACCCTTCAACAGCTTCGTTGCCCTTCTCTGGACACACTCCAGCAACTCAATGTCTTCGTTGTAGTGAGGGGCCAATGGAAACATATGGAATCTTTAAAGCTAGATTATCATTTTGGTATTTCCATTGAATTGTACATACTAAATGGAAGCAAAGAAGGGACCCACATCCTTTTTTCCTTGCAAGTCACCTTAACAGAAATCAGATACATTACTTTATCACAGCAAAAGTCTGTGCACAGGTTAAGTAGTTAATAAGAGGTACCCACATCAAGTGTCATCTGCATTTTGAA
This sequence comes from Phaethon lepturus, assembly GCF_000687285.1. Classification (NCBI taxonomy): domain Eukaryota; kingdom Metazoa; phylum Chordata; class Aves; order Phaethontiformes; family Phaethontidae; genus Phaethon; species Phaethon lepturus. Next base: position 64,983 of record NW_010511016.1, on the reverse strand, counting down.
AGTAGTCCTCTAATTTTGTATAATAGGATTCCTTTAAGGATAACATACTTTTATCCATTTGAGATTTTCTACCCCAAAATTCACCCTCAAATCTTTAAGCTATAACAAAAAATTTTCTTTCATTGCCCCTATTTCAGGACCCTTTTTATGAAGACATTCAACTCAACTGAACTCTTTAAGCTGACAGGGTTTGTAACTGGTTGGGTAGGCTGCCTGTTCTACAGGTAGAATTTTAAAATACATTAAATTCTTCTCTAATACTTGAGTCAGTATACTCCCAACAGGCCAAGAAACTGATACTTCACTCTGTCAGCCTGACAGCACACTTTAATGTAGATGAGAGAACCCATCATGAAACTGAGCTTTCCTCCCACATAAGCACATGTGCAGCCAGCTTATAAGCATGTTCTACTTTAATGAATAAATAGATAATGAGTCCACTGCAGTTTCAGCTATCGCAGTTCCAAGGGACTTGGTTTCAGTGTAGAAGGACAAATTGGCTCAGGTTGCAATTGTTTGTATTTTTAAAATCTGGAGATTTATGGTTCACCTTGTGTACTGGCCAATATCGAAGGCATAACATATGTAGCAATAATCTTGTTCTTGCACAGGGGTTTTCCTATGTTTTTGGGCTGGAACCTCAAAGACAATGATGTTTGAATTATGGTGATTTAATTATGAAACAAGAAAATGGGAGCTATGTTAGCCAGATTCAGAATTCAGTGACTACATCAATTCCCTACATGAAACAAGTGACCATCTGCTCCACTTGTCCATAAGCAATACTAGTATCTTCTTCCCACACTTCCTTATTTCCCCTCCTTTAGCTTTAAATCCTTTTCCTTCACATACTACTATCCACATATTTTTAATTCATGTCTTTCAAATTACTGCTTGGCTGCTAATCTCATCAACATATGGTAGCTCTGCTGGCTGGTGGCACAGAGCTCATATCTGGGGACCAATTATGTACCATCTTGTAGCTGGCACAGTTATTTACATGTCTTAAAGGCAATTACAAAATATTGCCACCTCAGAATATCCTTGTCAATGAGACAGTTTTATCCAGATCTACTTAAAGCACTTGATCTTAAATTTTTTTCGCTCTGTAGTGGGTCATAATTTCAAAAGTTAAAGTAAAGATTAATGCTAAGTCTGGCATTATCATTCTACTCCTCCCATTCTGATCTCAAATATTCCATATGATCTGGAAATTTCTCTTACATTCAAAAGTAGAGATTTGTGAAATTAAAAAAAACCTCAAACACTTAATTTTTTTTCCCTCCAAAAAGAAGAGGAAAGGTACCTTTCTACTCTTATTTTATTTGGAATACTAGATTCCCACTTCCAGATGCCCAGTGAGAAAAGTGTGGAAAATGAGTGTTCTCCTCTTGAGAACAAAAACTAAGGATGCTTCTGAGCTTGGAGGATCTTTCTTGCCGAATTTTGCATCTCTAGTGATCATCTCACAGCTGTTCAATAACGATGCTCTTTTTTGTATGAATGTGTAAAGTCCTTCATGTACATAAGCCAAGAAACAATGCAGAGCTGCTCATCTGAGCTTTTCTAATTGTTCTTATACCAGCAGCTTAGGAATTCTTGCACATGGGTTTGTCATAATACTTTGTTGGCATTTTTTATAACAGTTGGCTCTTCAAGCTAAGCAAACCCTGGAGAAAAATAAAGCTGTGGTGAATACAGATGCAATGTTAATTTACAGACACTCTAAATGTGAATGTTTTAGTAAGGCTTAAAAAAATAATAATAGTGTATTGACATGCAAAGCAGCCAGGAAATATTTTGAAAATCAAGTTTTATTTCCCTGAAAATTTGGCTCTCTGCGTTAGAATATATTGAGCTGAAATGCTAGGCAGCAAATTAAAGACAAGGGCTTTGTGTGTGTGTGCCTATGCATTATTGCTGTGGTGATGATGTTTACCTCAACTGCCCTTTGAGTAGACTGCAAAATTTGGACAACTTTATAATCTTACTGGTAATTGCTAGGCTCTAAAATACCACAATACAAAGTATTAGCAGCAGTCTTCTGGGAGAGATTTCCTAATTAGGCAGCGTAATTATTAAAGACGTAGTAGTTTTTACATTGCTGTCTGTCTCATGTCTGTAAACAAAACAAAGGAAACAACATCAGCAATGGATATACTGTGCTACATTCTACTACTTTGAAGAATGCCAAACTCTCCATATATAAGAACCGGTTAGAGAAATTCATGTGAGCTCCTCTGCAGAAAAAAACAGTTGATAAGAGAAAAAAACTGGTTCCACTGCAGTATTGTCCCTGGAGACATCTGATATTGTCGTCAAGTAACTAGCAGTGCTAATGTGTCATGTTTAAACTAATCCTGTCTCAGAGGTGAGGTCTCGAGATAGGTACAGAGATTTTATTAATCCTCCACTTGAATCAATTTTACTATGCTAATATTAGTTCTTTTTCTCCATCTTGTGCTGTCCTTAGGGTGAGGCTGTACCTAAATCAAATATCACCTAAAAAGGAAGCAATAATAGAGATGATTGGTTTGGTTTGTCTTCATCTAGTTAATTACATCAGCCTGCACTTGATTTCCCCTTTCCTTTTTCAATTTCCTGGACCAAGTGAACGAATTGTTATTGCCAAAGGAAAAGGAGAAACAGAAAGGGAGGGGTGGGGAGGGAGAGAGAGAGAGAAAAGAAGGAGTCTTCATTTGTCTGCATTTCTTTGTAAACCCTAACTTCTGCTTTGCATTTGGATGGTTTCGGTGCTGAAAAATCCTCATTAATAAATAAAAGCAACCTTCTAACTCTATTGCCTTTGGTCACAAAGAAAATCAAAAGATTGTGCAAACCTAAAATAAAATGCAATTAACTATCAAGCTCTGGGGATCATTTCACCAAAGTAATTGATTTCACTTCACCACTGCAGCCATCTCTCATTGAAAACATATCAGATGTTTAAGAGCACACTCATAAAACAAGACAACAAATTACCTCAACATTTCCTAGGGAATAACCTTTCAGTCTTTCACTAGAAGGCAGCAGATCAAAAATTACCCTTTTTTTTTTTTTTTAACTTCAATTCATACAATCTCTGGTATACAAGAAATGTATTATAAAAAGAAGGGAATCCAACTGAAGATTTCATACACTAGAATGCAAGGCTTAAGCTTCAGTAAATATATAATGGGATCTTCAATGACTGCAGATAACAAGGATTTGGAATTGTCACATCAAACTGCATTTCTACTTAACAGCATGCTAGGAGATAGATTTCAGTAAGATACAGGACTTGCTTCACAAATGCAGGGCTTCCATCAGTGAAGATATTCTAGCCAAGTGTGATCCCAATAGAAGTATATGCAAGACACTGAGGATTCTGACAATTAACCTTGACACAAGAGAGAGTTCTGAGCTTGACAAAGGGCATTCCTTACCTAAGAAGGAAAGGAGACACTGACTAAAATATCCAAAATAACAAGTTCATTTTCTAGTCTTGCCACACATATTTTGTTGTGTGTTTAACATAGCTTTGAGTTTCTCTTTGCTCCACTTCTCAGTGTTGAACAGGAAAGCAATTCCTTTCCTTTGTCCCTCCCCTCTCTTGAGCTAGGGCCACATCTTACTTTCACTAGGTACCTAGAGAGACAAAATTCTCTGTTGATGACCTTCAGACACTTCCCATACTAATAATTAGCAAATCACTTTAGCTTTTTTCCAAAAGTGCTGAAGAATCTGGAATTGCCATTACCACTCAGCAAGCGTCTTGGCAATGTTTTCCCACTGTGTTGCTGTTTTTGGACAGTTATATAACATGATGCAGAAACAGAATTATTAACCTTTCATTTTAATGACTTATTACCTCTTTTTAGTGTGATTTAGTATGTGGATCATCTGTCTTGTGTTCCCATGATCAGATATTCAACCTTAGCTTTAAAACTTAACTTTTCTGAGAAACTGTAATGCCAGTGACTAGAATCTTTGTCATGACACTTGGGTTCCGGCAGGGAAATCCAGCAAGGTGAATTCATTCAAGCAAACATAGTACACAGAGGAGCATAAAAAAGCTTAATATACCCAGCTGGACAGTACAGGAGCCCCAAGTGCTGAGTAGCAGCTGCCTTTCTGATTGGAGTACTCATTAAAAGCTGCCAGCTTTTATGTAATAAGCCAGAAATGCCTGAGTCTAGGAACATAATAGGCTAGAAATTCCCAAGTGTTAAGGACACAAAGCTCAGACCACTGCCAGTACTTTAAAGCTCCTATAATTCACACATGTCTGTTTTGAATGGTATTTCACTTGAAGTTAGCCTATGGGCCCACCTGACCTCTCTTGCTATTTGTGGGGAGACAGCTCTAATAGCATACGTGAGTGAAACACAGAATTTCCCTTACTTGTAACCAATCAGTCAGAATAAAAAAGGGTAATAAATATTGAAATAGATTCCCAGATCCCAGTGTCTCAGGACAGATAGGTACATGACAAGTCTGTGTCTTCTAGACAAGTGTCTTCAAGACAAGTCTGTCTCGTAGAAGCACACAAGGACTATACAGGTGACAGCACTTCTCAGAACAGGAATTGTCACTGGCCTTGGCAACAATGACCTACTGAGGTTTTATTTTTTCTCCTTCAAGTCAGGACTGCTCTCAAATCAGAACTGTTCTAAGGAATACAATTTAAACTGTAATTAAATCTTTATCTGATATGTAATAGCATGTGTAAACAAAGAAATGCCTTTGATAAGGAAAAGGTGCCTAGCACAGCCATTGTAATCTGAGATAACAGTTGAAAGTGTGAGCATCTTTAAGAAAGTCCACCTTTTTTTCAGTTACTGTGATGCAACTGTGTTTCAAAGACAGGATTAAGTTTTGAAGGTGGGTTTGGTTTTTTTTTTCAGCCAACCCTATAATACAGTACTGGTATTTAATCATCTTCAGAAGTGAAAAATTTTTCATCCTCATTCTTGAAACATCAAAAAATTACACTGATGTGTATGCTTGTTAGCTTGTGCCTTGAAGCAATTTAGGATTCATGACTGATACTTTCTACTTTTGTGATGATACCAAGTTTCCATATAGCGGCTGACGCCTTGTAAATATATAAGACATACTCAAGCACTTAAAAATGAAAATAAGGTGGTCTTTGTTACAAGTAGAAATCTTATTTTTTTAAAAAGTATGACAAAGTAGTGACAGAGAGTCACTGAAAGATATTTGGCAGCATTGGTTATGTCTGTGAAAATCATTTCAGCTACCATATTATTTTAGACAGTCACAGGAGTCCAACTGACTTTGATCTAAGAAGCTGTCAAAGAGATCTGAAAGCTTGATAAAATACAGAGAAATCAATTTTTGTAACCTGGCCAAACTTCAACTTGAATACTTGAGACACACAGCAGAATAATTGATTGGCATAAAGGAACTAGAAAAATTAAATTATCTTAATTCCTCTAGATATGATTAGATTTTTCTATTTGTTCTGTTACCCAGTATGCCCACATGAATATTTTGTTCATTGTACTGTTATTCACTTCTTTCCAGTTAACAGATAAAATGGGCTCAGCACCTCCACCTTCGGAATATCACTTTTTCTCATTTACAGACATTGTATTTACAAAATAATTGCTTCATTATGATGCTGTGCTTTCCTATTATTCCTCACTTCATGCATTATTTCCCCATGTAAGAAGTTGCCTGGAACCCTGTTTGTATTTAAGATACAGATTATAAGGAAATAGTCAAGAGCACTGAAGTATCCTTCAAATCCAAGTTGCTTTCAAAAATAGAATGATACCTTGCCAAGAAAAAAGGAGCAATTAGGTGCCACCTTTCAAATGAAAAGTTGCTAGATTTCCATTTTTGCTGTTAAACGTGTCCACCTCCCAGTACTATTTATATTTAAATAAATTCAAGAGGAATATGATGACTTTCTGATGAAAGTCAGTAGACTCTTCAAAAAATATTACATCTGTGTTATGGAAAATACCACTCAATATACAGTCCAAAAGGCTTAAATCAGTTCTGGGACTGAGAGATGATACTGTTGTCTCATGTTTTCTCTATGGCCATTTCCTAATTATTTATGTTGTGGTGCCAATCTCTCTAAGTCATTTACATAGCTTTGAAAATGTAATCTGAGGTCTCCTGTCCATTGCTTAGCTCCAAAGAATTATCTATCTTCTCATGTAATATTTTCTTTATTTTATGACCTTCAATTCAACTACTACTTAAACAAGTTTACAAAACATACAGCTGTTTTGAAATTATTGGATTTCTCTTTTTGCTTCATGCCCCCTCAAAGAATGTTTTGAAGGATGTACTTACATACAACATTTTGCAATTTCTTAGGAGTGCTGGGTTTTAAAAGTGATCAAATGTCAATCATCAGCAATAGTCTTGCAGGACCTCAATAATTACCACAATGGGTTCTTACTAAATGTTTAGTGTTTTTTCCTCTTATTTAAAAACTTTATTCCTTTTGCAAAAAAAAAAAAAAAAATCTTGCTAGATTATTTTAAGAGGACAACATTTATGCCAAAAGTTACTTACTGATAATAAAATGACTAGTACTGTTTGCTCATATGTTATTTCTCCATATTTGCAGCTATTTAATATTCTGCCCTACCGTGCTACGTACTAAATACTTTGCAGCTTTTAGATGCTTCATTTTATAATTTTTAACAGTTCTTATATTCCTTTATGGCCACATCAGATTTAATTTTTATCCTTATTTTTATTGAAATAAGTGTGATTCTTTTTTCTCCCTGTATTATAATCACTTCTAACATCTCACAGCAAACAGCAGGTGGCTCTAATCAATATCTTTCCATATATTATTTATTCCTTCAAAGTTTGTCTTATAAAAGTTCAATATTTTTAGTGCTATATATTTTATAATACCCTCAAGTAATTTTCATATCTGATGATACCATTATCACGAGATACCAGATGTTCAGTACTTCTCTCTTAATTATCGTACTTAGGGCTTATGTCCTAGAACTAATTGATATCATCTTTGAGATAATCTTTGATCTGGGTATTTGCTTCCAACACTGGGAGGACACAATACTACATTACCTCAAGATACACTTATGCAATATATAATAATTGTTCATAGGAACAGCAATTTGAATGTTTGATCCCCAAAAAGAAGTCTGCAATAGTTGCTTTTCCCATACATTCCTCATCCTCCTGTAGTTCATAGGACTACTCAAGTGCTTAATGCCATGCATGTTGAAGAACCACCTTCTTAAACTGGGGAAAACAAGTTTTTGTCAGGTAGGAAAAATATATATAGAAGAAGATACATTACTTAACAGTACTGAATGATACCTTCTTTTAAATATTGATTCTTCTCTCCTAACACCTCACAGCTATAAGCAGAAATTACAGAATTTGTGAACTGACATTCCAGTGACAGTCACCTACCTGCATACTGTTGAAAAAAAAAATTATTGAAAAGAAATAATTAAAATTATCTTAATTTTTTAACATTTTCAAATTTAATTTTTCTTCCAAAAAGCGGTTCTCAAAATAGTGGACATTTTTAACCAGCATGTTGCTTTTAGCTTGATTTGCTAAGCCCATGCTGCTCTTACCACACTACAGAAAGCCTTCGTTACAGAAGGTGTTGATACCTATCTCGATAGCCTGGGAAAGAGATACTTAACAAGACCCCAATGGATTCTACAGCTCACAGGTCATTAAAACCAAAGTCTCTCACAATGATCACTTTCTCTTCCAAGAGTTGAAGTGAAGTTTGAGACTAGCACTCCACAGCAGTGTTAATGTTAGGGATTAAAAAAAAATGACAGTTTGAAGCCGATTCAAGGAGTTAAAAGCAGATTCAGCAGTGCTATTTTTACATTGCCAAGTAAGCATAAAGCTCTGTTTTAACTTATGAGGAAAAGCAGTAGAGAGAACAGATTATCTTCAATGGAAGAGAGAACGTCTGTCTCTAGAGACATTGCTGCTTCATCTAAAGCCATCCAGAAAACAGGGTGTGCCAATCAGTTTAATTCCACTGAGTGCTAAAAAGAAGATGAATAAGCAGGTTTATGTTACAAACTGGTACTGAACCTGAGAGTTTGGAAGCCTGGCTTCCCTTCCTTGCCAAGCATTTTCTAACCTCAGTTAGCTGTGAGCTGATTTACTAATCCTTAGGTTTTGTCTTACTTTCTATTATTGTTTTGAATGGTATTAATACAGGAGTGGATACAGTTGAAGCTTCCAAGAAAACTTTTGAAATATTTACTCAGTAAAACCAATAAAGATTTCATTGTTTGCTTTAATATTTGACCCACTGCAAACAAAACATACCTTTGTTTTCTGCAGAAATGTTATGTCAACGATGAATTTGGTTGCCTGTGACATAACTAATGACCCTAGGATTTGCTTTTGTGATTATATTTTCTATGTAACTTCTTCAATAGGGCATTTAAATTACAGTTAGAAAAGTTGAAGGGACTGTATTTGATACCAAAAAGGGTGGGATGGAAAGCCTTTTAAAAGGCCAGACTTAAATTTTCAAAGCAGTGTCAGAGGAAATAAGATGAGAAGAAACCATGTGACCAAGACACAAGAGAGAGCAGACACTTAGGTAACAGTATCACAGAAAATAGGGGAGACAGTGAATCACGAGCTGAAAGTAAATCAACAACGACAACTTCCTAAAAAAGGTGTGGAAGAATCAATATTTAAAAGGGGTATGGAAGGAAGGAAGTTAGCTGCCATACAGTCTGTAATGTAATAATTACTATGTACTTACTGTTGTGGTGAGGTCTCAGCTAGACATTGTATTCTTATTAAGACAGGCATGAACAAGAGTAGGCAAGAGCATGACTCCCAGAGCACAGCAAACTAAGACGGTCACAGCAATTAGCTGGGCAGCAGCAGCAGCAGAAAAAAAGCCCAGAGTTTCTCCTATACAGAGGTGATCTTACTGTGGTGTATTACATGGTGTCCAATACAGGCAAGATAGATGATTGACAGGATCTTTGCAGAGACCCTACAGAGCCAAGACTACAAACCCTGAATTGCAAGGAATGAGGGAAATCACAGAATCATTAAGGTTGTAAAAGACCTTTAAGATCATCAAGTCCAAGCATCAACCCAACACCGCCGTGTGCACTAAACCATGGCCCAAAGTGCCACATCTACATGTTTTTTTGAATACTTCCAGTGATGGTGACTGCACCACCTCCCTGGGCAGCCTGGTTCCAATGTTTGACAACTCTCTCAGTAAAGACATTTTTCCTAATACCTAGTCTAAACCTCCCCTGGCGCAGCCTGAGGCCATTTCCTCTCTTTCTATCACTAGTTCCTTGGGAGAAGAAACCAACACCCACTTCACTACAGCCCCCTTTCAGGGAGTTGTAGAGAGTGATAAGGTCTCCCCTCAGCCTCCTCCAGACTGAACAATGCCAGTTCCCTCAGCTGCTCCTCGTAAGACTTGTTCTCCAGACCCCTCACCAGCTTTGTTGCCCTTTTCTGGACACACTCCAGCAGCTCAATGTCCTTCTTGTACATAAGGAAAGCAAACACATGGCAAGCACAAGAGCCTGGCAATTAATAGCTAAACAGCACTAACAGCTGTAAGTTCAGTTCTATCTAGTACATTCCAATCAAACCTATCATTATCACAAACCCTTCGTGCCCCACATTGGGCGCCAAAAAGGACTGTCGTGGTTTAGCCCCAGCAGGCAACTAAGGCCCATGCAACCGCTCGCTCACTCCCCCACTGTGGGACGGGAGAGAGAATGGGAAGAGCAAAAGTGAGGAAATTCATGGTTTGAGATAAAGGCAGTTTAATAGGTAAAGGCAAAGCCGCACACGCAAGCAAAGCAAAACAAGGAATTCATTCACTGCTTCCCATGGGCAGGCAGGAGTTCAGCCATCTCCAGGGAAGCAGAGCTCCATGACGCATAATGGTTTCTTGGGAAGACAGACACCATCACTCTGAACGTCCCTCCACACCACCCTCCTTCTTCCCCCAGCTTTATATACTGAGCATGACATCATATGGTATGGAATATCTCTTTGGCCAGCCTGGGTCAGCTGTCCCAGCTATGTCCCATCCCAGCTTCCTGTGCACCCCCAGCCTTCTTGTTAGCAGGGCAGCACGAGAAGCTGGACTGTCCTTGACTGCTTAGCAACAACTCAAAACATCAGCACATTATCAACATTTTCTCATCCCAAATCCAAAGCATAGCCTCACACTAGCTTCTATGAAGAAAATTAACTCTACCCTGGCTGAAACCAGGACAGGAGCCCAAAACTGAACACAGTATTCGAGGTGCAGCCTCACCAGTGCCAACAACTGGATTTAACTCCATTCACCACAACTCTTTGGGCCTGCTATCCAGCCAGTTTTTTACCCAGCAAAGAGTACACCCAGCTAAGCCATAAGCAGACAGATTCTCCAGGAGAATGCTGTGGGAAACAGTTCAAAGGCTTTACTAAAAATCTAATCCTTCATTATCTGAGTGACTTCTTAGTACAATTTTACACCCATTGTATGGTTCTGAATCATTATTTTCTGTGTATTTGATCAGAGAGTCTTAACAGTTCAATGGCTTCCAGCCCTTCTAATAGCTCTAATTTCATGACAGTTCTTCAAAATTTGATCCCAAATTACTCAAACATGCAAAAAACTATCATTTGTGTTTACATTTTAGAATCTGCACAGCAAGTTCCACCCTGATTTATATACTTCTTAACTTCACTGCAGATACCTGAGACCTGTAAGTCCACTGTAGTTTGTACTAATATGTATGATCTCACCAGATCAGTCACGTACAGATTCAACAGCTTAAACAGGCACTGTCATGGTTTCTAGTCTTGCAACACGAACCGTTTTGCTCTCAACATCTTTACACTGCACAGCTGTAATTTTATGTATTTATACCTTATGAGATGAATTATTCAGAATCAATTCCGTGTAGTAACAATAGATCAGTATCATTCAAGGACACAGTTCTAGCCTGTGTATCTGAAGCCATCAATACTGTTCTCCTGGAGTGAGTTTTTGTTCATCACTTTCAGCTAAGTAAAATGATTGGTTTGGCATAAAGTATTGATAAGTCGTAAATGGGCCCCTAAGAGTGCCTCACAAACACTTTATCTTGGGACATGCCTGAGACAAGCCTGAAAATAGGACAGGTCTTTCAGAAACAGGACTGTACCAGGTAGAGCTGCAGAGAACTGGGCAGTGCTTCTGGCCTGTAGGCAGAGACAGATTGCACTAATTCAGATAGCTCCTTGGGGCTTTCAGAATTATGCTGTGGGCTACTCCATCAGTGTGAGTTACAAGCTGCAGCTCTTTGAAGAACAGCATTAAATTTCATGCTGCTCTATAGGCTCTGCAGCCTGATGTATATCATGTTGATAGGGTCACTTCTTTCACATCAGAGCTGTTGTTCAAGTTCGTGAATTCAGAGCTTATTCAGGTTAGTATTTGGGACTAGTCACTACTATTTAGAATTCAGTAGGCATATCTAGTATACTTCAGATCAAGCTTTTATTCAGATTTCTACCCTTTCATGTCTTACGCTTCCTTCTTACGTTTTTATGTTTCAACCAGATGATAAACTAACTATTTTAAAGACAAAGTCTTATGATGGATTTATTACATAGCTTGCACAAATGACAGTCAATTTTAGCAGGTGAATATGCAGGACTAGATAGTGAAGAAGCCTCAGCAGGCAGAAGAAAGAGCATGAGGAAGAAGTTTTCTGTCCCTGACACATTATATCAGCCGCCTTCTGCATGTTCTATCTTTTCATGTCTCCCTCCTTCCAGGTTTTATTTTTTTATTCTCTCTTATTTCTTCTTCTCCTTTCTTGTACACTGATCAAACACTCACAGTTTGTCTTTCATACAGAACAATATCGTGATCACATTTTCCATCAAACCATTGCATTGGGATAAGCAACGGTGATTTCTGTTACTAGAGCATGCTACAGTTAATATCAGAAAACATTAAATAATGAACCCAAGGAACAAACAAGATACCATCAGCTTAGGTTTCTGTATAAAACATTGTCTTCTGGGCCAAAATACTCCTTCAGATTGTATCTGAGGTGTTTAAAGATTTCTTTGGGTGACCTTCAAATCATTAAAGAAAAATTCAACCAGGTATTTCTTTTATCAACCAACTTTAATTAAGGATAGAATACATTCTAGTTTGATGCAAATGCAGTAGTCAAAGAACCAAGGAGAAAGACTGCAAGGCATTCGGGACAACAGTAGTCACAATTCCATATTTCTTGCTAATTATGGACTTGGCACCAAAATTTCCCCAAAGAAAAAAACAGGGGAGCTGCATCCTTGTCTAGCTTGGCCTTCAGAGTGAGAAGTCATAAGAGGAGGAGAAAAGGCTCAAAGGCACTTAGCATTTTGGCTAATTCTTCAGGGGAGTCAGTAGAAGAGAGGCTACACAGAGTACATTGCCACCTTCCCAACCATCTTCCAAAAGACCTTCCAGGAAAAGTGTGGAAGTGTATGTTTTTGCACAAGCATCACCAATATTTTGCAGAAATTATCACGTCTTGTAGCTTACTCCAATTCCCTAGCAAATTTCGATCTGCAGCTATCCACTCCTGAATCACTCCTGCAAAAAGAAGCCTCTATTTGCATTCCTGGTCTTAAGCAGCCGAAACACTTTGTGTATCCAGGAAACCAAAAAACAAGACTTGGACTGTGCAAAGAGATCTTTTGCACCTTTCACCATTGCCAGTTACACCTAGCAAAATGACAAAGTCTCTAATTTATCGTTGTTCTTCAAAGAGGTTTCCCTTCCCAATTTATGAAGATTCACAGAGCTTTGAAAAAGAAAAGCAATACTTTGAGTTCCCATGTCCTCCACAGAAATTGAAAGTTAGGCCTGAAACACAACACCAGACACTTAATATTCAAGGATATTGGTTCGTGGAATGTATTATAAGCCAGATGCACTATTTCTCAATATCTTTTCTCACCTTTTGCTTTACTTCACATGGTAATTCATTAGGCTTTAAGTCAGCTTTTTTCCTCTTTCTTCTTTTGCATTTTGGGAAGCTGGGATAAAGTTAATTAAGAACATGCTCAGCTACCAGGATTGATTTTATTAAGGTTTATGTAGACAATCTGCTACTACTGCTATTGTTATTAATTGTTCCTTCTTCTTTACCTCTTACTGAAGTATTGTAATTGCTTTAGTGTACAAATCAGCCACTAGATTAATGTACCAGAGTAAGACTACAGAAACTATTAGAAAATTATTAATTTGTGGACTTGGTTTAGTATCATGTATTATCTGGCTGCTATGGAATTTTGTTAGCTGTTACATTTTTGCTACCAAGACCATAGTCTGATAAATGTCCCATCCCCCATGCCTCCCCGGGAAATGAGTTTATGTTCCAACTAAGGTAACTTTCTTACCAGCACAAAAAAAGCTTCTCAAAAAGAATAATCATTCATGGAAACTGAAAGTTTACCAATACCTGCAAAAGTCCATCCTTTCTAAATTCAAAATTGTAAAAATACAGTTCAGTATGCAAAGTCTATTCAAACACACATTTTCCTGGAAAACGTCTCTTTTATTCTTTCCATTTCTCCAACTGCGGTATATAACAACTAAATTCTGAGGTAGGACTAGAGCAATACCACTTTGATTGTACTTTAATACTCCTCAAAGAAATTTTGTCAGAAAATGAAAACTCGTTATTCAGTTTCCTCTTCTCTCCTTGCAAATAATAGAATTGGCAGTATTCAAAGCACAGAAGAATTGAAATTGGCTTTCTTGGCAAAAATATGCTTCGGAATCAGCCCTCAACATCTCTTTTCAAGACAATGCTTTTTGCTTCAAGTACTGTATTCTGCCATTTCCAGAATAGTGGCTTCCTGCTTAATCCATCTCCTGCCATAGCATGTATTTAATTCCTACATCTTCATTTCAACAAGATTTCTGTTTATTCAGACTAAGTTCCTTCTTGTGGATTTAGAACTATCTTTTGTGACAATTACTAATATTTAGGCTGCATGCTGAGCCTAATGATTTTGATGTCTTCATTTTCATGTTAGAGTCTGACTCAGTTTCTGGAATAAGATGGCTGTGTAAACCTTATTGAAGAAACTCTGAAAAGGCAGGCAAGGTGACCTGAACCCTTCACCCGTCACTCATCACTGATCCACCTTAGGAAGCTGTTAAACAGCTGGATGAATTGTGTTATTTATCCAAATAATGAGAAATTATAATCTTTAGTTTAGACATAAATTAATCTTTGCAGTTTTACAATTATAAATTAGAAAGCATTCTCTATTCTTTCAGCCTTCAAAGACATTTGTCACTGATTTTGAAGTTTATCATACTTCTGCATATAATCTCTTCCTTTGGCATATAATCTCTTCCTTTATTATTTCATTGGTTTGAATCTACTAGTCTGTTGTTCAGCTGCAGCAAGAAAATGTAGCAATGTTTTGCATTCTAATCCTGAAAAAATCTGCTATTACTTCTTTTCCTTATTTGTTGGAGATACAAGACAATAGCTCTCACCATTTTATTCCTGCATTACTAGATTAAATGCCCTATTTCTTCTGTCAGAAAGGGTGATTTTTAATGTTTGCTCTCAATTAGCTGTTCAGAGATACTTTTCTCACTCACCTGAAGAGTCTTTATCTCATTCTCATTTTTTTCATTCGTTCACCCTCTGTACCTATCCGTAGGCTTTATTAATCATGTTTGGTTAGTGGGATTTCAAAGAGTTTGTCTTTGAGAAAAAAAAAAGGAACTTACATCCATGTTCCCTCATCCATTTTTCTTTCCAGTCTACACAAGTTAAAAATAGGCCTTTAACTGAAAGTATGGCACAAAAAGTAGCACTTCCATAAGAAATAATATAATACGTTAAAAGTAAATCTATAAAGACTCCAAAGAGAAGAAACACATGAAAATTATATGCCTAGCACCACAAGTAAGCTTCCTGTACATCCCCCTAAATTGTCAAGTTTGTCTGTAGCATTTTGTTGCCCTATTTAGGAGGTATGCCCTGTAGCACTGTCTGCAAAACAAGATCCAAATCTACATAAACACAATTCATTCACAAGAAAAGGCATCAGAAATCCTGTTGTTCTCTCTTGCTCTACTAGCAATACAGGATGATGTTAAGACAGAAGAGAATAGTTTAACATGCAGAGAAGAGGTGAGCCTAATCAAACAACAAGAATTACCCTACCACACTTCTACAAAAAACTACTCACACAAAAATACATACATACATAGATACATACATACTCTCTAGCAGTTCCTTTACTTTTTCACTGAACTGGGGAAATTAGTTAATTGGCTGGCCTAACCCTGCTCGCCTGAAAATCTGTACCCCAAGAGCAGACAGCTCTGGGTATTGCGTCTTGTCACAAAGAAAGAGGTAGTTAACCTCCCTTCTGCCAGCTTCCAAAGACAACTGATACACCTGTAACCTGAAAGGCAAAAGTATATTTAAAGCAGAGGTACATCTTTGATTATATTACTCTGTAATGGGTCAAACTAATCTCATAGAAATCTCATCCTTTATCCTGAGCAAAGGGAAAAGTTCACCTTTAAATCCTATTTTTCAGCCTCACAAGCCACTCGAGTTCACAGGCCTAGGGACTTAATACAGTGTCCAGGAGATAGTAAATTTGAATCTTCTCAGAAACAAACAAACCCTCAGGACATGCTTCCTCCCTCCTCCTCTTTTTTCTTTTCCTTTTCAATTCCTTTCCACCTTTCCTGAGCCAGGTTAAGCAGCCTAATTCTTTCTTATATCTGCTGAAACTTAGGCAAGTAATTGAAAGAAGTATATTTCTGACATAGTGGATTCCCTGTTTCTTCCCCTTGTCTTGAATTCCCTCCTAGACATGGTCATCTATTCTTCATCCATTCTCCTCCCCCGCCCCCCCGCCCTCCAATCCAAGCAAGGTTGTGGTGAAGCTGTAGAGGGAACTCAGCAGAGTTGCAGGAGGTGGCCTTGCACTGATCAGGTACACAAACCCTTTCCAGGCTTGTCATACCACTGCGAAAGCTCTGTGCACCTTTGCAAGACACAAGGCAGTTCTGACTTGCATTTCTAAGCAAGTCTGTTGCTTAGGTTAAAAATACTACCTTCCTTTCCTTTGCAAGGTCACAGTATTTTAAGCATCTGTGATTTAGGTCTAGCAGCTATAATAATTTCTTCTTGCTGATAGTTGAGAGACACACAGGGAGTTAATTTGGGTGACAAATTCAGATAGTGCAGATTTCATATTCTATACATTTTGCCTGTAGTCTTTCGTGTTCTGGTTCAATAGTAGTTCGTGTGTGATTTTGGGCTTGTTAGAATTTCCGTTGTACTGCATTTCTTCTGCGGACCCTGAAAGCTCTGCTAACCCCAAGAATTTCTGTTAACTGGACAGACAATTCATCTGCCATCCTATCCTCCTCAGTCCTTTAGCTTCTTAGCTGAAAAAAATGACAATTATTCCTAACTATTCTGCTTGACAGAGAGTGTTTTTTTGAGAGAGAAATGGGAACTAACATACCAAGGGTTTTTTAGGAAAAACCAAACATTTCCATCTACCATTACACTGGATTTTCTCTTCTTCTCTCCCCCCTCCTCTACAAAAGGGTTAGGATTTCCAAAGAACCTAGTAAGTAATAATTATTTTTTGCTGAATACTTGTATCCTCTAAGAAAGGCCAGTCTTCGGATATAATTTTAATTGCTCTCCTTCTTCACAACTTGTTATACAGAAGAAACCAAGGACTTTCTTTGTACTTCAAAGGAACCATTAAATTCCAATTCCCATTAGTGTCAGTGACAGATGATCACGATTTGAGGCCTTAGACTCAATAATGCTTATAAAGTCAGCTATCTAGTGGAATTCACATCTAATACACAAGTCAGGTGCTAAGCTTTCAGCGTTCTTTTCTGCAAAAAAGGAACAGCATTCCTAAGCTAGAGACACACCTTATCTTACAGATACATGTTAAATACTGGAGAAAGGGTGGTGAGCTTGCAGCCAGGCACCTATATCCAGGTCTCTGGTGTTAAAAAAAAAAAAAAAAAAAAAGAGAGAGTACAAATAACTGTGATCAATAGATTAAGAGCCTGACCATCAGGTAGGCCCTCATGTTCAATAGTAGGAGTACTTAATTCAAAACAGGGTCTTCAGCCCAGCCCAGTAGGAACTTAATTTCCCAGAAAGGAAATCTAGACATCCCTGGGTTTAGAAACAGGTTAAGAGATCATTTTTCTACCCACTTGCACCAAAATACCAGTTTTGCTGCATGCATAGGCACTTGAGTAACTGTATGGTCTAGGCCTGGATGGTTCTGTGGCTAAGAGTTTTGATGCACTACATCAATTACTGTTGCCCACCTGTCGTGGTTTAGACGCAGCGAGCAACTAAGCACCATGCAGCTGCTCGCTCGCCTGCCCCCCAGGTGGGATGGGGTAGAGAATCAGAAAAAATCCTCATGAGTTCAGATAAAAACAGTTTAATAGGACAGCAAAGAAAGAGTAAGGACAATGATAACATTTACAATAATAATATTACTGCTAAAGGAATATACAAAACCAAGTGATGCACAATGCAACAGTTGCCTACCACCCAGTGATTGATAGCCCATCCCTGAGCACCCATTCCCGGCCCCTGGCCAACTCCAGTTTATATACTGAGCATGAAATTGTCCAGGAATATCTCTTTGGCCAGTCTGGGCCAGCTGTCCTGGCTGTGCCCCCTCCCAGCTCCTTGTGCACCTCCCTGCTGGCAGAGCATGGGAAGCTGAAAAGTCCTTGACTGAGTATAAGCACTACAACTACTTAGCAGCAACTGAAAACATCAGTTATCAACAATACCCTCATACCAAATCCAAAACACAGCACTACACCAGCTATCAGGAAGAAAAAACAACTCCATCCCAGCTGAAACCAGGACATCACCTTGACTTATAACCACCCCAAACTCCCACTTTCTTGAGCTGCATGTGTCAGCCTGAGTGAAATTGAGCCATTTCTTTCCACTTTAGTCTCCCTACCCAGCGACAGATTTTTCAGGGGTAAAGTAAATCTAATAAATGTGCAGATTTACAGGAATAATTACTCATTCTGACATATATTTAATCAGTAGATACTCATGCTTTCATTAACTAACATTGCTAAAAATTGTGTACTGAATATGCACCATTAACAAGATGGAAAAACCTCCCTTTCATGTCCTTTTGGAAGCACATCAGCTGGTTACAAAACATTGTTTTTTCCCCTTCAACCTTGACCAGAGTTAGAACTTGTTAGTTGTCATGGCAATAAAAGCATTCAGGTGGTAGAAAAGAGAAATTAGCAGGTTCCATTTGAAACTACTCTGTTAGGGTATGTTCCTAGGAAGATTTATATATCAGGCAAAGATTGATAGTACTTAGTTTTGGTGTAGTTGAATGTTTTGAAAAAACAGTATGATAAATGTGAGGTGCTAACTATCTGATATCATTTTATCTACCTGTCTGTTTGCCAGAATACACCAGTGACTGATTGACTAAATGTCTTTTTTAAAGTTACTCTGGTAAAATAAATATGAAGAAAACTAAATATTTTTTTTTTCCAAAGGCATTGTAGAAAAATATACCAACAGGAAAATAATAACCTATGGCTAGTTTTGCAGGAGGCTCTTTTGCATTGTTCTCTATGTATCAGAGAGTAAACTTCCTTTTAAAAGCAAAACAACAATACTGTTACTTCAGAAAGTCCTTGACACTTTTAATAAAGCCAGCTTTAAGCTTTGAAAGTTGGGATAGCTTGCGTCACTGTGTATGTAACTGTCTTGGCTTTATTGTAAGTAAGTGCATTTAATTTAATCACATGTGATCAGATGCCAATAGCCATTTTCTGGCTTAGAATATACATACGTAATTTTATTCTAGAAATTTACTGTTTAGGTTTTCATTTTCACTGATCTAAAACAATTAAAAGTGGTGTTTTTTTCTGTGACAAACAGGCAGGCAAGAAACATACAGCTCTCTCCAGCTTAGACTTCCTCTGGCAGATCTGATCCCACAGCTCCTTGCAAACAGTAACAAAGATGTTCCAGAAAAAATCC
Source organism: Phaethon lepturus (assembly GCF_000687285.1). NCBI lineage: Eukaryota > Metazoa > Chordata > Aves > Phaethontiformes > Phaethontidae > Phaethon > Phaethon lepturus. The sequence continues at coordinate 45,907 of NW_010511016.1, read as the reverse complement.
TTATGGCTTGATCAACTACACCTAAACAATTCTCGACAGTCCCTTCTCTAGCCTACTCTTAACTGTTCCCACTGATGGGGATTATACAGCCTTCCTAGGAACTCCACTGCAGTGCTTAACGATCCTACAGTTGGGAAAGGAATTTTTTTCTTAATACTAACTTACATTTTTCATGCTGTATTTGACTCCCTTTCCTTTTTCTCTTACATACAATGAATATGCAGATTAATGTATTCTCTTCCTCTTTGCAGTAACCTTTAACATATGAAAACTGCTACTACAAGATACATCCACTGGAAAAAAAAAAAGTAATTTAATCCCAGGATATATGCTTTTCCCACCCATCAACTCACCTTGGATACTCACCTGTTCTTTGCCTGCCACAGCTGTGAAGGAAAGTACACATGAAACCAGTTTAAACCAAAAGCAGAAGCTTTTGTAAGTAGAGCAGGATAAGAGCAATCTTATGGCTCTCGTGAGTCAGCTGACAGGAAATAGTTCTGTTGGTTTCAGTAGACTAGCTATAAATTATCTTGTCTAAAGAAAACAACCTAAGATTTGTAATTGTTTCTCCAAGATCTTGTTTTCTAGCCTACTCATTCCCATTTCCCTTCTCCAAATTAAAAATTTCTTCCCTATATTGCAGCCTGGTACCCACACCTGAAGATAATACTGAAAATTCTATCAAGCTTATATTGAACAGAGTATAAACTATACTATATCCATTACAGTTTGCTACTTTTCTTCTTCTTCTTTACAACAGAATGACATGCAATGAAACTACTGCCAAGCCAGGCATACCTTGTCTTCTGCTTTGCAGTTGATTATACCGTAAAAAGTATGATACTTCGCACTTGTCTTCACAGAATTGCCTTCAATTTTTTTCTTTTTTTTTTTCCTGCTTGTCCAGATCATTTTCAATTCTACTCTTGTCTTCTAATTTGCTTGCCACCCCTCCCAGTTGGAGTCAAGTAGTGAATGCTCTATAGAGCGCTCAGCAATTACACTTCCCACGCAGTGCTCAATTTTGCATATTTGGCACAACAGGGTTTGCAGACTCATCTTGCTGCTATTAGATATGGTCCTAATTATATTATGGAGCAGGTAAAGTGAAAAGCCAAAGAATTTAAAAATAATGAAAACACAGCCTTCTAATTCCAAGGGGAGGTAGCATGGTCACACTTGAAAATAGGCTGCTCAAATGAAAAATACAGTGTGCATTTTTGCCTTGAAAAAGGGCATTTAAATCTCTGACCTTCACAAGCAAGCCCAGCAACAGCATGCTGTGAATTTTCTCTGCTTTAAAGTAGTTGCTCTCATTTCCGTTGTTATTGCAATACTTAGACAACTTAATTTTTACATTGTGGCATTGTCAGTTTTCAAGTTGTGAGATTAAAAAATTTCTGCCAAAAGAGTAATCTCATCTAAATGTAAAAGACACAAAAAATATGTTTCAAGATACCAGTGAATAAAAGACTAGCAGGTGTTATGACTAGGAGTACTGTGCATCACAGTATTTGTGTTCATTGATATGTAGATTCTCCTGACATTAGGAGAATTTTTCAAAATATATTGAAGAAAAAGTTTCAGAAACTGACAGTAACATTAAGTGCAAGAAGAGCTGAAAAATGAAGCAGTAGCTTTTAGGAGATCATTTTTTCTTCCATAGCTGCTTAAGTAGGCAGAAAGGGGCAGGGTCACTATAGCTGCTGAATGTTATCTCCACTATCTTTAAAACTCCTTGTCCTGGTTTCAGCTGGGATGGAGTTGGTTTTTCCTCCTGATGGCTGGTATAGTGCTGTGTTTTGGATTTAGTATGAGAATAATGTTGACAACACACTGATGTTTTCAGTTGTTGCTAAGTAGTTGTAGTGCTTATACTCAGTCAAGGACTTTTCAGCTTCCCATGCTCTGCCAGCAGGGAGGTGCACAAGGAGCTGGGAGGGGGCACAGCCAGGACAGCTGGCCCAGACTGGCCAAAGAGATATTCCCTGCCATGTAACATCATGCTCAGTATATAAACTGGAGTTGGCCAGGGGCCGGGAATGGGTGCTCAGGGATGGGCTATCAATCACTGGGTGGTAGGCAACTGTTGCATTGTGCATCACTTGGTTTTGTATATTCCTTTAGCAGTAATATTATTATTGTAAATGTTATCATTGTTCTTTCCTCTTCTTTTGCTGTCCTATTGAACTTTTTATCTCAATCCATGAGGTTTTTTTCCGATTCTCTCCCCTGTCCCACCCTGGGGAAGGGGAGGTGAGCGAGCGGCTGCATGGTGCTTAGTTGATCGCTGGGTCTAAACCATGACACTCCTTTAGGCAATATTACCTTGCACTATTATTTTGACTATATTTTTATGTAATTTTAATGGGTGGCCTGGCATTAGCTTGGAAATGTATTGTTGTATTTGCATTATTGGAAATGTTGTATTTTTGATCTAAGAATTCTGCACCAGACATTTGGAATAGTGTGTGGGGACAAGGGGTACCACACACAAAACGTACCACCCATGTGAGAGGGCTACCACACACATTACAAAAATTGTAATGTTTCCTGGGACATGGAAAAAAGAGGAAAAGCTACAAGAAAGATTCCTAAGACAAGTTTTGAAAGTGATAAAAATGTTCATCACTACCAAGTAATCCTTCTCATTCATGTTTTACAGAAAAAATCATGAATATTGGTGAATACTTCTGTATATTTTGAACACAATGGTTTTGAAGCACTGGAGAAAAATAATGAAACATGACTCCTTAGCTTCCTGTCTGTGATTGCTCAAGGGCAAAACTGAAGTAATGTATAAAGGCTGAAATAAAGGCATTGAAATTTACATTAAAGTGTAGATACAGAAATATCCTCATGAATTTTACTACACTTCACTCAAATTGTGTCTGCCTTTCCCTCCAAGGATAGAATTTAGACACTGTAAAACTCTACAGCCATAGAAACTCAGGAAAATTGCCTTGTTTCATTTGGCTGGTATCCTATTATTTTAGCTCAGAGATCAGGCAGGCTGAAGCTGTGGGACCATCTTCAAAGCTGAACCATTTTAAAGAAATGCATAGTTTTATAATTACAGAAATGAA
>NW_010511016.1:0-42787 GCF_000687285.1 Phaethon lepturus | reverse complement strand
TTCCCTTCAGCTGATATCTAGTCATAGTTCTCAAGGATATTAAAAGAAACCCCAACAACTAAGACACCTTTGTGATATGTTTCCAATGGTAGTAATATGTGCTAAACTTACAATCACATATGAATTATAAAACATAAGCATTGTATGGGTATTAGTTAACCATTACAACTTCATATATTTGATCTATGAATGGGAAGGACACAACCAACCTTCTTATGTTCTTTATTTGGCATATGCATTTTCACTTCCTTTCTTCCATCATTCTTCCTGTGGCTCCTGCTTATCACCACCCATTGGATAATTTTAGCTGCTTTGCTTAACTATAAGCAGTAATGAATATACCTCCTAGGTATACCTGCCAATAGTGTTATGGAGAACACTTAAAACTCGGTTTGTATTTGAATGTTTATTTTCATTTCTCTCAGGATTAACACTGAAAATATATTGCTTTTTAACAACGTTGTGCTTTTGGAATGCAGAGGAATATGGAAACAGGTCTTGAAACTCCAGTTCCTCTCTACATTTGTTTATATTTCCTTAAGATAAGTTTATTTTTTCATTTAACTTTTTTTACAATGGTAAGTACTCAATACAGGGAAGCTCATGTCTCTCTTACTGCAGGGACATGTTAATGAGAGTTACACTTCATTTGGCTTAAAAGATAATACTTAACACTCACTCTAAGCATTTTTTAGTCAGCTTGTGCTGTCTACTGCAATGTCTTTTTCCTAAGGGCTCATTATATTTTGATGAATAATGATTAATTACTGAATATATTTTTTCCAGCATTGAAAAATGTATGGGTTATTGTATTCATGTTAAACAGGTAATCCATGAATATGTCACTTGAAGTGTGACACATATCCACTATCCTCATTTACTATTTCAGGGATCTAATCTACATGCATTTCCTTGCCAATGGCTGACCTGTTAATAGTAAGACCAGCAAGGCTACAAGATCTATTGTTGGCCTATTCTAGAACAGCCTCATTTAGAGATGAATCTACAACAGTGACTTAAAAATTAATTAGAATTATTGTGCAACTTATCTAACATTCTTCAAGACAGTTAGGACAAAATATTCAGAAGCCATTTCTTATTTTTCAGAATTAATGCAGCTAGAATACAATCACTAATGACACATCGTCTTGACTAGATGCTCTTGTGTTCTCGGGTAGCAGTCATGCATTCAACAAACACATTTGATACACAACATAAGCAAGTCATGTCTATGCGTCAGAATACATATTTCATTGATTGGAATTACTTGCAGAGGTTGCAGAGGTGGACAGGGAACTTCAGGCCTTATATACACATGCACGTGCACACACACACACATATATCATTTCATTCTGCAGTACTGTCATCATGCTGTCACATACCACTGTCTCTAGGACCACATCCGTTCATAGTTATAGGATATGAATTTACATTTTTGTCTTATTTTAGGCTCTAATGATATTTTTTCATTTTGCAAATGCAAACTTGTCTTTCACTCCTCTTTTTTTATTGTCCTTTGCCAGCTGAACATAATGCAAATAACAAACAAACTTGTAATAATTGAACAAATTGATTTGCTTTACTAATATTTTAAAGTTTTTTTACTGAAGTTGTCCTTCAGCACAGAGTTGATCAGATATCGAATGCTTATATGATTACATAATTATATGATGTTCCCTACTATAGTGCTATTGTAGTCTTTGTGGCTAAGGCTATATAAAAGACATAGCCTACAGGGAGAGGTGTACATTTGACTATAGCAACTAATATAGCTGGAAATAACACATGAGTTTTGAGACCCACCACTAGAAGTTGTGAAGGAATGTTCATGTGCTGAAAGTTTATTATTCAAAACAAACCCTTCAGATGATTCACCTATTAAGTAGTATTGTGACTCCTTACAAACCTTCCCTAAAAATCCTTTATGGCACAAGATAGAACTGCCTTTGTCATTGCCTGAAGCTGCTGGAATATCTGCATAAGTAAGACTTCGATAACAAGTAAATTGGAGAACTCTTTTTCAAGTACCTATATAATAGAACTTCCATTACTGTGCTACTTCTCTTTCTCTTTCTGAGATACCAGTATAATACATATATTAGTATAATTTAGGCTTATGAGGAGGCAGTGGATGGTCTCTCAAAGACCAGTAGGCTTGTTGCTCTTGTATTTCTTGAAAAGAATTGCCATTCTTTACCTTACTTTATTCTTACCTTATTAACAAAGAAATTACCTCTGCATTTCTGTTGCTGACGGTCCCCATATTTTCTTACCCCATTTTGTCCTCCTTTCTGTCTCAGAAGTAATCCATCCATAAATATCTACATCCTGCATTGTTGAGTCCCCAAACTTGTAATTAATTTTTCCACAAACTCCTCACATTATTCCCAGAAATTTAGAATGATACTTTGAAATGTAAAGGACATGTGGACAGAATGTTCAATCCAGGAGGCAGGGCTTTGGTCTCCATTATGAAACTTTGCGATAGACAAAGGTTTATTGAGAAGGCAACAATCTAGGTCAGCTTCCTGTTCTGAAAGAGATAAGGGGTATCTCAAATGAAACTAAGATGACAAATTCTGTCTCAGTCAAACTATTTACTATTCAGAGTCCTATGTCATAATACAAAAATAGTGATTCTCTTAGTTTACATTCTTCTGCTTCTGAAACCCCTTCATAAAGTCCAGTTATTTTGTACTTTATTGCCCTGAGGTCTAAAGTACTTAACCACTGGCTTGTGAACCAAATATTGTTCTGATTCAAAGAAATCCAAACTTAAGAAATTTAAACTCAATAACATCAAAGTGTTATTAAGCAGACATCTTTATTGCAGCGCTGGACGCATGGGGGATATCTCCTCCTAACAGGCGTGTGCTGAAACAAAAGTTCATCCTTTATATACCTTAAAGTCATGAATATTCACATGTTTTCCGAGAATCACTGCCTCCTTGCTTATCTATTACATTTACATAACGCTGGCGTTGCAAAACTACACTATACATGCGCGGGGGTCTCGGGTGGTCGTCGGTGGTCGTTTGGGGAGTTTGCCCCTTTTATGGTCACGGGTCTCTTGAGGATAATTTCTTCTCCTTGGATGTTTGCCCCTTCTGTTGTCCAGCCAAGCGGTTCCTTCTTATCATCCTTGTTAGAGCCTTCCTGCCAGTCTGTCCCTACGCTCAAGGTGAAGATATCTTCTCTGTTCTCTTTAATGTCTCAGTCCTTGCTCTTTCCTCCTAATTAACCGTTTACACAGTTACAATGTTAGCATTGAGGCAAATACAGCCTAAGGACTGTGAGAGTAGGCCGTTAAACATAATCACACAGTTATTAGGCTAAAGAATTCTATATTAAAGTCAAAATAATCATGTCATCAATAACCTTCCATATATTAAGAAATCTGCAAAACTTAGAGTTGATTAGTGACACATGTTGAAACCTTATAATTGTTTTAGATCCTTGTTTCAGTTCTTACAGGCTTGCCCTGCTTTATGCTTTGAATAATGTCTGTAGCGTCAGGTACGCTAGTCATCTCAGAAAATATGCCCTTTGAAGTAAGGAGCATGAGAAAAGTGTACAATCTTAGGGAAGCACAAAAGATGGGGTTTGGTTGTTTTGTTTTTTTCCAAAAAAATTACCAGAATCTATTTTTTTGCCATTGCAATGGCCACAGCTCTTGTTCATATTCCAGTGTTCACAGAAAGGGAAGCCTGCCACCATGTACTCTTTCACTGGCTGATGACTTCTACCACATGTATGCAAAGTGCTATTATTTTTTTGTCTCCTCAGTCCTTAAAATTTTCCTCTATTTTACAGCATAGTCCCACTTCTTGCAGACATATCTGTCTACAGTTTTTATTCAATAATGTTGGCTTAAAGGACAAAAATCTTAAGACTCTTGTTCCCATCAACCCTGTACACGCTGACCCGAGAACTGTGTAAAATAAGGAGATAAATATGCTTTGGTTTTGTGCTTTTGACATGGCACTTGCAGTTTTTTCAAACTTTTTAGTTCTAGTAGGAAGTAATTCTCTTTGACTGGTATGAACATGTTTCTTATTGCAACCACACAAGGACAGTGTGTAAGAGAAGATTTTAACTAGCGTGGCAGCCCAAGGGCCAATTCCTGTTGAATGTCAAAAGAAGATGGATGTCCAAATGCCGTTTGGGACTATAGAAAATATCTCCATTTGTTAATACCTGTATTTTAAGTGGAAAATCTCTTTCTCTCTGCCTAGACCTGAGTGCCTGTATGCATGTAAGCATATTGGTATAGATATTACATTAAATTCTGGGTCTCTATATGTTAAAACTAGACACAGAAAGTGAGTTGCAACATGAGTTAAGACTCTCTGGCCACTGGGTGTCAATGTTGATACATATTGCTTCAAGAAAGAAGAATTTTATAGGCAACAGAAAACAAATGTTTCTAAGTAGATAGTATAAATGGATTATCTAGGTTGACTGGGAACAATTGCTTATTCCTTCCCTCCTACAGAATGGTTCACTTATTGTAATTGCCTAATACATACATCCATACCAATTTTTCCTGTACTCATTCAATATGTTTGTGACATGATTCCATTATAGAAGTTGTTTCTTACCCAATTTTGTTGTGTTTCAGCTGTGTCCAAAAATGCAGTGAATTCACAGAAGTGGTTTGATTACAAGGACAAAAGTGCTTTTTTGGAAAGCAAAATATGGCAACTGTTTGAAATAAATATTTGAAGACTTTGAAAAATACACATATTTTATTGACATTCCTCCACAGATTTTGCTAAGTTCTTTAGCATTCATGGTTCCTAATTTATTCAAAAAGACCTATCTAGGCCTACTGATTTCTAGGACAACAGGGAATCTTTGCTTACTGTAGTGCACATTACTATGCTGCATTTAATATATCCGTGCACACATACTTCTGCAGTCATCAAAATGGTAGTTTTACTTTGAAATTCCTTAAGTAAAAATGGTAACTATGGTGGTACAGTGTTCAGAAATAAGTTTGCAAGAACTAAATCAATACATTTCTAAATAATTCATCAAGTCCTTTCTTAACACTGAAATGACAGAGATGTTGTTCACTTATCTTTAAATAGTGCAGCAGTACTTTCACAACAAATTTTAAAATTCGTGGGTATCAAAATTCACCAATAGCATTATTTTTTTACTCTCCCACCACTTCTGAGAAACATTTGTAACCATCTCCATCCACAGCCAAAATTCACAGGAAATTATATTCTTGCTGTTAAACAAGCATTTATGAATAAAAGGATCTGCTGATAAAGCACAATAGCCTTTTGATAAAATTACACTTTGTAAGTGCTGAAGGTCCAGATGACAAATTGGCAGTCTGAAGCAGTTGTAAACTTTTGTCTTCCTCCTTTTTCTCTATTGCTGTAGTTGCCCACTACAGCAACTGTATTTAAACCCAGTCAGGGTCATGTCTATGCAGATTCATGGCTATTATCACATAATCACATTGTTCCTGATGGGAACTTACAATTTAATTAAACTGAACACTCTGTATTCAACTTGGAATACAAACAGACACCCCTCATGCCAATTATAAGTACCCACCCAGAGATCATCAAGAATGAGAAGGATCTGATAAGAACAGTTCTTTTTGGCTCCCATCAAGAAATTACTTTCCTCTTCCATTATCAAAGACTTCGCAGTAGAAACTTTAGAGTGGACATATGATGATCACAAGCAGTGGTCCATCACCAGTTTCAAAGATTTAGGGCAATTAAGCACTCTCACCCTCCTCCACATCAATATCCAGTCTATACTGGGAAATTGACTATTCAACCAGCTGACAGAATCACTGCGTCATATGTGTATGTTAATTGGAGTGACTGCTAAACTCATTTTTTGTTTATATATTTATACCATCCGAGTATATGGAAAAATAGAACTGTGTACCTTCGGGCCTCTGGTATATTCACCATAAATTTGAGAAAAGGAAAATTTAAATTACAGTATTGCAGTGCTGCTGCTCTGGGAGAGGGAGTCAATATATCCCTTGTTACAATCTATTTTTCCCAAATGTACCTCCAAAAGCAGCAAAGTGAAGCTTCCCACAGTTTATGTGCAAGAGAAGGCTGTCAGAACTGCACCTTCTACAAATGCCTCTAGCAACAGTGGATTTCAGAACCACACGCAAGTCCCCAGTGGAGAAGAATAGCTGCACTGGGCTGGGCTACTTTTGGATAGCTTTATGGAGCTTACATAGCAAAGAGTGAAAGAGGCGGCAAAGAGCAGAAAGAGACAGCAGGCTTGAGAGAGAAATACAGAGATTTCACCTGGCTGTGCACTACGTCAACAGTCCTGTCTCACTGCATTTTGACAAACTGGTTATGCTACATGAGTACGGCTCAACAAAACTCCTATATGGTGTCACTGAATTTGTCCATCCCTAGGTCAGGCAAACATCTCACAGGAATTAACTACAGCTGATCCTGCCTGAGGGCAGTGGGGTGGATTACGTGATATCTCAGGTCTTTTATTCTGAGAGACTAGGTGATGCTCCACTAATGCAGTGTAACTTGCCCTGTCATTGTGAGAGTCACACTAGGTGGTTAGCTCTGTCACTCAGAGTTAGATTACATCAGTGTTTTTCCCACTAAGGATGATATTACATAACACACAGCCCCGCTGAATTCAGTGGTATTAGGGAACTAATAGTGCTAAATCTGTGAAGCATACGTTATGACATAAAGATATTTGGGCTACGAAAACTAACAGTGATATTTCTCAGTTTCACTTTCATGTGCAATGTTGGATTTATGACTGGAACAGTTTTCAGATGGGAAGTGCAAATATCTACATCCACTGAAAGGCATAAGCACCCACAAACTGTCAGCGCTTTGATCCAGATAGCATCTGCAGCCCTAAGTTAGGCATTCAAGCCAACTTTACAGTGCACTGGGAATACTACAGCATAGCAATCCTTCCCCCAAAACCTTTAAATTAAACTTCAACAGAAGTTATCTTTTCCAGCTTTGCATAGTGGTGTAGAAGACCTGATGCTGCTTCGTTAGTTCATCTGGTACAAGCAGAGAACCACCCCCCAACAACCTCCTACTGGGACTTGGCCCATGATGGCCTGTCCTCAATATTCTTCATTACAATTAAAAGTTGATCTTGTTAACATACTTGGGAAATACTCTAATTATTTTTATTTACAAATACAAAGGAGGAAGTAAATGCAAAATGTCATAATACCATTGAATTATTCTGTTTTAATTCAGGAGATTAAGATTTTTTCCTCAAAATGAATTCAAACCCATTAAGTAACTGCTTGTTTATGACATCTGTTTAGTCTAAGATCTTAGATTTCTAAAGGCAATAGGCACCTAAGTGTCACTAAAAGTCAGTGAGATATTAGTTGTCAAGCCCTCTAGTACCTTAAAAATAACAGATCTAAATAAATCGCATTTATGTTGTTTAACAAGGCACTGTTAAGGCTTTGTGCACATTTTTCAATATTAAGAATTTATTCTTACGTCAGTAGTTAGATTGATCTCAATAGGAGTATGTGCATGGGCAACTGCTAACCAGAAAGTACTGGAGTTAATTTCCCTTAATTAAAGTAAGGGGGGGGGGGGCACGGGGAAGCCCAGTATCGATAAGGCAAAATTGCTGTGCAATCTGTAATTCTGGAATTTGCCAATTCCAGCTGTTCATTTTTCTCATTCTTTTTGCATCTAATTAAGCTATTCCATTATTTTATTTAAAAACAAAGTACCTTAATACCGTCTTTGAAATTTCTTGAAAAATATTCAAGTTTACCTGATCTTTAAGAGCCTGAGACATAGTTACAGAATAAACCTATTTGATAAAAGCACATTCAAAGTAAGGTATCTTTCCTTGCTTTCCTGCCTTAAATCAAAATGTCTCCTGTCAAATAATTCTTATGTACATTTTTCTATAATGAAGGGTATTTTTGGGAGATTTGTGGTGAGTTACAGAAACAAATAATTTAAGTGAAAGTCTAGCATATTTGGTATTTCATTCCACCACAGAAAAATGAAGTATAAAGAAGCTAATATAGATGTTAGGAGACTAGTTCATTAAATAATACTAAAGTTCACTACAGATCTGGGGGATTTTTATCCAGACAGCATGTCTTTCCTAAAAGAAAAAGAGAGGGGAAAAAACCTAACTAAATACACAGGCTGCAAACTCCATAGGGACTTCTTCCAAGTGTTCTGCCTTTATTATTGCTTTTTAATGTACAATCTTTTACTTGTTTAAAGCTGCTCATCCCATTGCAGTAAAGATGATTATTTTCAGCTCCGTCACCTTATCTCTTTTATTTACTCTTCATACTGTTCTGGTATGATTTAGTTAAGACCTGTTCTTATGTGAATTAATTTAGGTCAGACTCCTCCCAGTGCTGCCTCTAAATAACTTGCATAGCAGTTGGGTAATTCTATAATAGAAGGATAAACAGGCAGATACTGATCTCTACTCCTTTAAGTAATTACAATTAATTAGGTTTTCAATTTAAGACACATGTAGTGTTTGGACTGTACGTATGAGAAAATAATCAGAAATAGAGTAATACCTAGACCCACACTGTGTCCTTTTCATCCTCCAACTACCCACTACAACAAGGGTCCTTTGGGAAGGTCTTTATGGCTCCAAAATTAATGATGTCCACAATTCTGGTTCACTAAAATTGGACTCCTGCATTTTGCCAACGTTGATTTCAGCTATTTGCATAGGTGTCTTTTATAACATGCTTTCGGACTCCCAACTGTTGTGTACTTACCAACAAAAGCGAAGAGTTGTAATAAATCTGTCAGATTGTACATCTAACCATTCAGGTATTAATGCCCTAGAAAATAAAATCTTTCAAAACATTAACATTAAAAAAAAATAAAATACCAATCTATTAATTATCCCAACATGGCCAGTGATGTAACTGCCCCAGTTGCTCAAACATTGCTGTTAAATGTATTTCAGTTCAATATAAGTTTCTCTTTAAACATGCATTCTGAAGAGTATTGTATTACTAATGTAATAAGGAGACATTTCTCTTGATCTGACATAATCAAATAATTATCAAAACAATAAATGTATAGCGTTGTAGAAACCCTTACATTAAAACAAAACCTCGTAAGTGAAAATGCAATAGGGCAAAGAGAAATGCTCAGCAACTTAAGGCTTTCATAGGCTTTGCTAGATCTGGAAGTCAAATTACTTATTTTATGGAGAGCAGAGAAATGCCTTGTGCAAATTCCTGATATTCAGGTGTCTCTTTTTTTCAGGAGCAAAATTATAATTGTGTCATCATGACTAAGTGGAAATTCATTGCCTCTAACATTGCCTTCAGTCCCTTGAAATAAATCCTTGGGAAAACTTACAAGGACAATGCTTCTGTAATATAGAAGTTCATCAGTTCTTGATTTTCTTCATTTTATAACCCTGTGGAGCTAGTGTCTAAAAGATTTTGCATGATCTTTAAAACACACTATTAAGCTGTTAATCCATATAAAGATGTACAGCTCAACACTTTCATTCAGATTTCCCTAAGTGATTAAATAACAAAGACAAATAATTCAGTGATTTTATTTTTCTATACTTTTCTATAGTCCTTTTTCTTCATGGTAACTGGATATTCTTGCTGGCTGTGGGTAGTCTCAGGTACGTCCCCGTGTTAGGCTGCAGTATGTAGTTAGTCAAAATGCCTATACACCTCAGCAGGAGTTCTTGCTGAAAAGACCCCAGGTCTAGACTTCAGTAGTCTTTTTTTAAGAAAGGGCATAGTCACTGTAATTTAGATTCTCCACTGACTCTTATGAAAGACAATACTAGATATCAAAAGCTGCAGTTTACTGCTCTGTCCCTACTTCATGTTGTGCAGCTCCAGCAGTTTATTCAAGGATCTACATGAATGGGCAAGAGGTAGCAAGATTTGAGAGACTGCTCATAGTACGGACTCCAAGGATGAGATTCAGCTCACCTAACTGCATTTTGGCAATAGAGGACTCTAGGCTCCTGTCAGTGGAGTTTAGAAGATGATTAATCATCCCCTGAAAATAAGCTTGTACCTCTAGTTAGCTTGGAAACTGTCTTAATTCCACTGAGGGAACTGATTCGATTTTTATTGACTGTTACAGGAACCTAGACATGTAAATCAGATAAAAACTTCTACATTTTAGGCACCAAAATTTTGGAAAGGTGAATCCCTTCATTACAGAGTGAGCTGAATCCTATCCCAGATGCCAAAACCCAGTATTTATAACGTATTACTAGCTCTGCTGCTTTGTTTTGCTCTTCATCAAAAATCATTTTGATCTTCCATCACAGTTACCCACAAATGGATATGCAAAATATGGCATGCAACAGTTTCAGTGATGGTATCTTCAGTATTCAAGTACACTGCAAACCTTGGTGTGAAATTCATCATCCATTCACTGCAACATGTCCTAGACGCAGCTGCTCTAACATGCCACGCTTCCACTGTGAAGGAGCTTGGCATAGTAAGAGCAGGAAAGATAGCTACTTTTTCCTTCCGTCCCAGTACCTATGCATTAACTCAGATTTAAGCTGTAGTATAATCCCCTGGATGGGTGACTGCCTTATTAAGTGAATCCAGGCAAACCATTTTGTGTGCAATCCTCCCTACTCTATTACTTCTTATGGCTCCATAGACCGCAAACTTTGTGTTGTAATGCCTGGCACAGCAAGTAGAGCAGCGAGTCCTCTTCTAATACAAAGATTTGAGTACTGTACTAATAAAGTATTAATTTGCTCCTCTTCAGGAAAGTGCAGAAGCCTGCAGATCTTTAAAGTTTTTCTCTTAAATCTCAGATATTCTGCTGCATTAAACAGCAAGTACCTGGTAAACAAGAGGGACATTATTGCAATACACCATAAACCCCAGTGCTACTTTATTTCATACTATGAAAAGAGAACTTTCGTATCATAAAACTGGCTCTTCCCATATGTAAAGACTACTTCAGAATATACCTGTTAGAATATTGAATCTTACTGAAAAAGATTAAAACCCATGTAGTCAAGTCAACAGCAATAAAATATATGATCCTACTTTATTGGGAAACAATTTTGTAATTGTCTTTTCAAATAAGAACATTAGTCTAGTAATTTTCTACAGGTTCACAATAAAGCCTGTGCCTTTTGAAAAAAGTCTTTCTTTCCAGTGTGTTACATGAAAATTATTTTCTGCTTTAGAGACCTATAATGAGGGATAGACTTTAGATTTGAATGCATTTTGGACTAGCAATTCACCTGGATCTTTGTCTAAGCACCCCATTTTACATAATTTTAATAGATATTTTATACCTTAGATATTGAGGCTACAGTTTGCAAAGATAAGAATCTTAAAACTATATTCCTACAATCTCTATTTGTTGCATAAATGAGTAGTCCTGCAACTACTATTAACTATAGTGGGGTTGAGATGAAACTTTCAATTCAGAAATTTTTTATGCCAGATGTCATTACTGGCATTATACTAATAGTGGTAAGTACCCATCTATTAAAACCTGAGTGACCACCCACATAGTTTTATAAAAGGGTAAAGGCAATTTTAAATGAGTTTATGTTATATAGTCATCTACAACATTAAACAAAAAGAGCAATGCAGGTATCTGTCTGCCTTGCTGTCTTTTCCTGTGCAATAATAACAGCAGCTGAACGTTCCAATAAACTTTGAACAGTGATTTTTAAATTCATCCCAAGCCTCATAGCTTCATGCAGTGCATTCAGGACCAAGATCTCACAGGCTATTACAGAACACATGTACACCTATGATTCATGAACCAAAGAGAAAAATACAATTGAGAGGAATATGAGGAAGTACTTGCTATGACCATGGGATCAATATAAGCACCTTTCCAAAACAGAGACCATGACAAAATCAGAATACTTTTTACTCTTCTTAGAATACAATAGCTTCCTCCTAAACAATATGGGAAGCTCAGATGACTGCTGTGTAACCATTTAGAGAAGAAAGAACAGACAGGTGTGTAAGAGGAAAAAACCCTGTGTTGGCATGGTGGTGCACAAGATGAATGCATGGTCTTTCCTATATCCATAATTCTTCAATTCCTTAATTTTTATAATTGGATTTTTTATGTTATTTCTATAGTATGACTGAAGAGTGCTAACAAACAAGTCCCACATCATGACCATAATGCTGTGGTTGTAGGACAGCTGTAGACACCATTCATCATCTATATAACAACTTAGATGTTCTTCTATATTTGGATGTGGTACTGTTTGACAGATTTCTCCCCAAAACATGTTGCCAGTTGTTTTCTCCAGTTCTCTTCTTGTCTTTCTCCAGAGCTTTGGTTGGTTAGTTTTCAGAGTATCATTTCTAAGAAGCAGGTGACACACAGACATAGGAAGAACATCTTTGATGTTCAAGTGCAGCAGTAGCCTGGGTCAATGCTGGCCAGCGTAGAACGGCTGGAATATAGAGAGATTTTGTTGACCAGTTTCTCCCCATCTTTCTCTGTCTGTTCACACGCATGGAGAACAGCCCTGATACTTCTGGTGGGAGATTTAAGAAAATGCCTTGTTCATATTGATGTTCTAGTCCACCTGTGATACGGTATTCTATCTATACAACATCTGAAATAGGACATTCAAACACCACTATAGAGATACAAAATTCTTTGCACAATTTACTTGAACCACTGCCTAGATATATCCTTGTGCTTCTTCATCCAACAGCTGTTCTTTAAGTACACCCATCCTATTGTGATACTATTTTGGAAACAGTACCAGCCCACCACCTAAACACCAGAAAGCCTGTTCTAGACACCTACCGTAAGTTTTAAATGTTGTCTCTGGTATTTTCCACTTCTTTCAAATAGTTGTCAATAAGCATTTTCCTTCAAGATTTCCCTTTTCACACAGAGGGAAGATTGACTGGAGGAACATTGTTCACTGCAGTCAACCCTGAATACTAAATAATGCCAGTTTAAAAAACTTTAGTGACTAAACAGAGTCAGATTCTGACATGGAAGGAAATTATCATGGAAAGAGATTTAGTGTGATTTCTTTTAATTCTTCAAGATAGCAGGTATGTTAAGGCTGAAAATTATTTTTGTGAGAGCCCACATTTTAAAAAATTTCTATCTTATAATATGAAAATTACCAGAAACATATCTCGCACCAGTTGTCCATTACCTTAAAAGTCTTGCTCATTCTCTATCACTATCCAAAATTGCACTTTCATTTTGGAATTCTGAAATGGTGTTGAAAATTTTTTTTTGGTCAGAAAAAACCCAAGTCATTTTACTCACAAGTGTTCCAGTTAATACATTTTATGGGCTTTTACTACTGAGTAAAACTTCTTGTCTAGGCCAAAGCATTTTATTATTGCAATTAAAAATATACCACTTGATACCAACTTTCATCTCTCCAGGGAAACTTTGTCATATTTTCAAAATATCTTTATTTTTTTAGCCAAAAAAATAGAGCAAATCATGTATTTTTGACTAATAGTATGACTCTCAAACTCTCAAGCATTCGTTATATTTTCTCCAACAAAGAACGGTTCAGAGTAAAGACATCATGACTTCATTATTAGTAGTATCATTATTAGTGAAAAACACACAGGTTGATTTGCTAGAAAGAAAAATATGGCCAAACTATCCCAGAGCTAGCTGCTAAGAACAGACTGTGTTATATATCTTACTGTAAGAAGATAGTAAGAATTCTCCTACCGTAGAGAATTAGGAGGAAACAGAAAGGAAGAACGCAGATCTTTTTGCAGATTGCTTCATAAGCTAAGTTTTTCAGCTTTAATGAGGTCAAAAAGAGACATTAACCACAGAAGACTCAAGCAAAATGGTGATGTTTAAAAAATGACGCAGCTAGAACCAGTGACAAGACATGATCAGACTGTTTTATGTAACCATAGAATAAAAACAAGGTTAAAGAATACATTCCTCTCCTTAAAAACAGGATGGCAAATTAAGTGCATCCACATAGCATATTTGTAAAATGACAGCACTATGTTAGTGACTATATAATAAAAAACAGGAACACTCACATTTTTGCTGAAGGACCTACCTTCAGAAAAGATACACAAAGACATGCATTGCCTCTCAATCAAGCATCTAAAGCACAATGATAATTTAGTCCTAATAGGCTGTGCCACGTTTTAATATTTCTTCACATCGTAAGGTTTATTAGGATTTCAGCAGTAGGTATCTTTTCTTTCCTAATGGAACATAAAATTATACTAGTTATGTATATCTTTCATGGACTATTCATAGTGCACCATTTGGATTGTGATTCATTTTCAATAAAGTTCCTTTAAAATCAAGTACTTTGCTTTTTTCTGGAACTAGCTCCTCTAGTTCCCAGTTCAGGTCTACAGGTCACAAGTGTCTGGTGCCAGCTGGCTTTGTACTAGGTCTTTGCACAGCTTGGCACTTGCATTTGTGTGAGAAATGATGGCTAACGCTCTGACTTAGGCTCAGAAGCAGGCACTGCTCTTTCCTTTCTGATCATGTGGGAATTCCAGGGCACACAGCCATTTTGAAGAAACGTATATTTTTTTGTATGATGATACCAGCATAAACTGCCTTATTTTAGTATGATTGAGCTATATTACTGGGGACCAAGCAGTGTTGCCCATTCAGTTTCTTCAATGTTTGTTAAAAGCTAAGATGACAGCAAAAAAAACTTCACTAAGAAACCAATGCTTCTGCTCGCTAGATTTAACACCTATCGTGGAAAGAATAAAAGTCAAAAATCCTGGAAACATCAAGCTTTTGATTACTTTTCCAGCAAGGTCCAAGGCTATTCTTCTACCATAAATCTCTGTCAACGGGTTACATTTTTTCATTTGCAGGCTGAAGTTATTTGTGGCCAGGTAATAGCCATTTGTTCTTGTGCCAATGGTATCCTCAAGCTCTTCATGTTTAATGTTGAGCTTTTAGAAAAAGCACCCACATTCCTGGAAATTATTTAACTCTCTCCATTCTTGTATCATATCGCCTTTATCATAGCTATCTCTGTGACTAATTATACCCCTAAAACTTACTATTCTGTATCTTCCTCTTCTTCTATTGATAACCTTGATTTTATTTAAAGCTAGTCACAGTTCAGAATAGCACAGTTACAGTGTCTTCTTGCTACTTGTATTCTATCTGTTCTGTTACATCTCCAAGATAGTTTTCTGTCATCTGCACCTTGATAAGTATCTTTGATCCAGCACTGGGAAGCTACTTTTCAGTGTCATCATTGTTTTATTCTGCAACTCATTCATAGAGGTGAAACCACTTACAAAATACTCCTCGCCTCGTAGACTATCTCTGACTGTACTTGGTTTTTTTTTCTTTGCAGTTCTCTGTACATTTACTTTGACAGGGGGCTGATCTTTCCTCCTCTTCATTCACTAGGAATTTTCCCACTGGCTTCACAGAAGGGTCTGGTCTGCATTTTCTTAGGATTGCTGTAAAGCAAAAAAGCAAACAAAGAAAATTATTGAACACAGTGCTTCCTCTAAAATTAGTCTTATGGTTCTCACAAAATCTGGCACTGCAGCTGTCCATATTGTACCTGATCCTGTGAAGAAACCAGAGCTTTTACTCTCCAGCAATTTGAAGGGGTTTGAATGATAAAAGAAAAATACTTAACAGGAGGAATTCCAACCCCCCCAGGTAAAGGAAGTATTAATGACTTGTGTGATAAACCTTTCCAGGAAGTAATCAGCTCATTTCCTTGGTCTTGATGAAAACTAGAAGCCCACCTGAGTCTTGCAAGAGCCCTTGGAAAGATAAAATTTTACTAG
The DNA here is from genome assembly GCF_000687285.1 of Phaethon lepturus. Taxonomy (NCBI): domain Eukaryota; kingdom Metazoa; phylum Chordata; class Aves; order Phaethontiformes; family Phaethontidae; genus Phaethon; species Phaethon lepturus. The sequence continues at coordinate 27,003 of NW_010511016.1, read as the reverse complement.
TAAGTATCTCAATTACCATTCTGAGGCACTGTTCTACAGGTGCCTTTCTATTCCTTTAACACACATGTAAGAACCTGTTCTCCATGCAGAGTACACAGTCATTCTATTGCTTAGTTGCAGTTACTGAGGCTCAGGAATAGGCATTAAGACCACATGAAGCTCAGATCTTGGAATCTAGTGTAACTGATGTGTATGCATGTAGAAGCTTTCACTTCAAAGTATTTAAGATCCAGGCTTTTCTTTTTCTATTGCCTAAAAGTGTCAAGTAAACACAATCTGATTTTTGCAGTGCAGAGATATACTTAACACTTTTCTAGAAATAAAGCAAGCTATATTTAAAACAAACCCAAAAGATTCAGCTATGTGCAAGACAAATTTTCATAACAATCAGCAATGATATAAAATTCTCAACGATAAACTGAATAAACACGAAAGAGCAAGGGAAAAGCAAATGCTAATGTTAATTCAGAACTGAAAAATGATAATGAGAGTTGAACTTTGACTTTCTTGGTTTCCCTTCTGATGATATTTCTAAGCCTCATTTGCAAAATTAAGATGCCTAAAAAATGTAATTATATACGTAATTTATGTATTGTCTTGCATTGCTGGAACGTATTTCAAGGAAATGTATGGAGCTTAGTGTATCTTTCAAAGAAGTATTGTCATGCAGGGTAGTTTTTGGAAGTTTCTGTGCTAAGAACATGTTGTTTTGGATGCTGTTTGACGTAGTGAAAGCTGTTTTGCATTTATCAATTTCAAGAACTATAATCCTAAACAAATCATTGCTTTATCTAAAAAGCAAAAGCAATATGCAAATACTTGTTTTCATACTTTGTGATTATTTATTCTCTGATTTCAGTGATTTTTTACTGCTACAGATACCTTTGCATTGTTTTCAAATTTTCTCCAATCCTTTTTCTTTCTAGACTTCAGTACAAGGAGGAAAAAGTAATTTGAAATTTTCATCAGACTGTCAGTTTTGGTTCAAGGTTTTAAGGGGTTCTTTTTGCAATTAAAAGTAAGTTTGAACTCAGGAAATAAGATTCCAGTAAATAAATATATAAATTCCACATAAATCCAAATTAAGGTTCAGGTCCTATACTTGTCCACAAACCTTTTCATTCCATGTGAGAGTACATTTATTGCCAGCATTTTATATCTGTTGGGTAAACTCCCACTGTTTTCATAATGAACATCAGGAGGGAAGATTTTCATTCTGTCTACTGAAGTCTACAGTGTCAACAATGCACCTCATTTCAGAGAAAAGCCAAGTATGTAGGGAAATACCTGAAAGACTCCTCTTAAGAGCTGTCTTTCACTGTTTTTCCAGTGGAGGGGTCCTCCCTCTCATGTTCCTGCTGCTTGCCCTTGCTACCTACCCAGCTTCAAGCCATTAATCGTTCATCCCATTCTGCTGGGTGCAAAACCAGCACACCTATTACATTTGTAATTTTGGTTTTCTAATTTTTGTCTTTGGTTTTGTGCCTTTTTTTACGAGTACTCTCCCCAAACACATCTCATCCTACATTTCAGATGGGCTTACTTTCCCTGTCATCAGATCTTACTTTATTTCTTAGTTATAATCCCACTCTTCCAAGTCAATTACTTATATGCAGCATTGATATGGAATGAGCTGTTATTCCAGCGTTGCTTGTGTTCCTGCTTCTTGCTGCCATTGACTTTTTTATATAGGCCTTCCCAAGGTATTCTCTTTTGACAGTAGAAGATCAATCAGCCTTTCATGCACAGGTATCAGAGTCATTCCACGCCTGCATTTGCTTGCTTTACAGCGCTTTCTCTTGTTACAACATGCTTATGGTCAGACTGATTTAGCTCTCTCCCACAGAGACAACTGTGGGACACCTATTTTTCCTTAATAGATCTTTTTACTCATAATATTACTAAGTATGCTAAAAAACAAAATCAAACTGAGATTAAGCTTTATTCTTCATTGTTTGACAGGGGATGTTACAATCTGGCAAAAAAAATTGCACCCTAAAATGTTTTGAGCATACTAGACCCATACAAAAGATGCAGCAGAACCTTGCAAAGGCAAGGGCAAGTAGGACATCTATTCTGCGTGTCCACTTAAGGAACACAGGCCACAGAAAAAAAAGCTCTCTGGATTTTACAGATGGTTCCTGCTGCCACCCAGGAACAAAGGGTTCAGGTTCATGGTGATGTAGGAAAAGGACGTAGCATGGGCACGAGGGACCCCTTATCAACTGAATGCAAACCTAAGGAGGGAGACATGCTCACAGAGAAGGGATGCCCTGGTATCAAATTAGCATACAGTGGCTCTGGCTGGGCTTTTATCATACAGGTTGTGCAAACTGCTATCATCTAACAACTCCCATCTTTGAATTTGTTCTACAGAGTCATCTATTTTCATGGGATACTCTCTTTGCAGCATATACTCTTTCAAATATATAGTATATCTAAAATGCAAGATTGCCTGTACTCTGTGAAATGTAGCTATGCTAAATCAGTAAGACAAAAATTCAGCTAAGTGGAAGGACAACAGAATTAGTGGTTACACAAAATACACAAAAATGGAGAATAGAAACGGCAGCTATTGCAGATAGAAAGTGTGGTTGATATCCTTTTACAGCATCTTGTTGGCAGATAAATTACTACTCTGACAATAGCAGTGCAGAATTCATCCCACAATTGTAACTTTAGCCATCTACTTCAGATCATAATGTATCACAATTTACAAATGCAGAACCACAAGAACAAATGATCTTGTTCAAATGTCACCTTCCTACTCAGCTCTTTCGCTCTCTGCTTTGTATTCCAAGTCTCATCTCTTTACTTGAATGGCAAAACATTTTTTAATTGCATTAGCCTTAAGAGCCCACGAGAAAGAGAGCTAAGTTTTCTTTTCTCTCAACATGCATATTGGCAGGCTTATGAAGTGTGTGGCAGGCACTAAGAATAAATAAGAACAGCTCGACTGAAATTGGTAATGTCTGATGGTTTATACCTACTGAGGACCTGAACTGGATTACAAATTGCAGAGTCATTTCTGTCCTTGATTATAGTTATGCCACCTCATTGAAGAATGAATTTCTACAGGTGGGGCTTGGAGTTTAACTGAGCTTACAGAATATTTATGGATGGTGATGATGCATGAAAAAAAAAGGATTTTGCTTGGCTTCCACTTCCATCTGAGCTTTCACTTAGAATATGAATGCTTGCTTTCTAACTCAAACTCTGGTAGTAGAATATTTAGGAAAGGAAAGTGCCTTTCACTTGTTTTCAAAGACATTTCTAAGCAAGTATCTCAGTCTTAAGAAACTCATTTACACTTCTGTAGACAAACATTCCAATAAGAAGTTCCCTGACTAGTATTAAAACTAGTGAAGACCAAAAAGATGTTTTCTAGCTGGAATTGTACAGAACAACTGGAATTGTCAGAGAAAGCAAACATACCTGAAACATCTTGAGTAAGTGCAGTGATTAAGTGTACCACCACTATTCTGTTCATCCATGTTCAATTTGAACTTATACTGAAAAATGTGAATTGGAAGGGTACTGGCACTGTCAGAAATAAAGTGTGTATTATAGGTGAAGAGGACAGAGAGCTTTCTCAAAGAAAGACTAGCAAAGGAAGAACAAAAGAACACTGAGTGTCTGCTGGAAGGATCAACATGTATGAGGAAGAGAGTTATGTGAGCTAAAAATTAAAAGTGGGAATACTAACAAATGTTCATTAACTAGAGTAAGTTTAGCCTGGAAAACTGGAAGATGTTTTAACACAGAAGTTCTAGACGTGCATTCCCATAGGATTAGTTAAGGAGAAAAAGCTTTGTTCCCTTTGAAATTTATAACAGGATTATATGATGCTATGTCTGTGGAAGTAGAGGGCTGCCTTAGATACACAGAAAACCCCATTAGCCTAATGCATCTAATTCATGAAAAATTCTAAAGATTTCTGAGTCTTTAAAGTGAAGTAAGTGGAGAATACCCATAGCTAAGTTGGGGTTTTTTGCATTATGTGGACTACAGATAGACTAAAAATTCTACTTGGGTTTTTTTATACTGTTTAAAAAGATTAAATGAGACTATATTTTTACTTACAAATAATTACAGAAATATCTACTGATTCAAAATTAATACTTCATTACAGAACTCCAGAAAATAATCTAATTTAAATGTATAATGACTTGACTTCTCTATGACCTAGGACTCTAGAAACCAAGGAGGAAAATACCTTGTTGTGGTAATTCCAGTACATCTTTTCACAACACATCATTCATGGATACCACTGAAACAATTATCCTTTTAACAGGAAAAGTTAAAGTTATTTCTTTTCTCATTATAGGCACATATAGGAAAGGCAGACATAAGCAACAAGAACACATGAAAAAAAGGTGAACACCACAATTTGCATGTTATTTGGTATGAAAGATGGCTTCCTCTTTTATCAGCCAGACTCCCTATTCATTATTCATTCCTTTTATGGACCTAATTGTGACAGGTCTAACCAGAGAGAAAATAGCATACTTCAGTGATGTAGGGTCTCAGCTTTAAGTCAGAAACCCAGAAAGTTTCTCCTGGCTGTGCTGTGTGATGCTGAGCAAATTACTTTGTCCTTTTATTCTCCAAAATACCCAACTGCAAGATGGAGATGAGAGCATTTAGATACAAAACATGGGATCCACAGATATAAAGCACTTTCTAAGAGCTAAATACTTACTTACGTTTATGGAGCTTTTCTGTTGCATTTGAATCTTCCATAGTATTTTGGGCCCAACCAGACTTAGCCTTTGCTATTAGAATGTACTAATCAGTTACAAACTCTGTGAGAAGATGATGGCTTAATAACCCAGTCTGAAACACTGAAAATGCATCTTGAGTGAGGAGAAACATATAGTAGCCCAACTACTACAGAGCCATTGACATTATCAAGACTAGCAGCAGCAGGACGCTTCAGCCAACAGTAAATGCTTTTAGCATACAGGACTATAGCTGCAATGACTATTGAAGCAACCCTCCAAGCGATGACTCAAATGTTCCCATGCCGTCTGTGACCTAGAAGGGCAGCTCTGCCTTCCATGTCTTTCTAGACAATGTTTTTCTAGCATGTAAGCATGATTCTTTTGAAGAGTTAATTGGTTAAGACCTGCATTCTTCATTCATGTCTGCCTTTCTGCTTAATTCTTATGCAGAATGTTTTCTGCATACACTTTTGCTTGTGCTTCTTTTTCTTGTTTATTTTGCAGTATTACTGTTCTTTATTTCTGCTGCTCTTAAGTCATGGTTTGTAAGCCAACAGCTGAAATTACTTTCAGATTGTTTGGCATAGCTTTGACCAGGAAAGGTTCGGACTATAGTTTGGTAAGGGAGATGTGCTAAGAACTAGTCAGTGGAAACACTGCAGAAATACAAGATTCACAGAGACAGCTTATATCAAAAAACTACCTAAAACACACCATTGATTGCCCCAATTTGACATGGTTCAAATACTGGAATATACACTGTCGGTAGTCCTTTTACAAGCAAGTAAATGTATGTTCACCTGTTTGATTAATGGTTGGATAAGTTTTTGAAAACAGACCTCACATTTTGAAAATATGAACTTAATCTGAGTTAAAATTTTCTGCTCATAACTAATTTGCACATATATTACAGCATATAACACTTGAAAAATTTATTGTCTGCATTGTGATTCAAATTCCACTCCTTTTCCTTCCTGAAATGCTCTGATGCAGTGAAGTAAATTTTTAATTTGCTTTAGCAAAAAAAAAAAAAAAAAAAAGCTTTGCTGGGGGGCATTGGGCTGGAATGGAATGTTAGAAAACAACTTTTTTTAAATTTTCCTAAATTTTTGTTGAATACTTTAAAGAAAACCTATTTTACAACCAGCTATCATTCAAGTAGAACCTACAGGAAAGCAAACTTACTAGGGTATTTGCTCTCCAATATTAAAACTTTGAACTGCTTGTGCATACAGTTCCAACTGATAATAACTGGGCTAAATGAGGCAACAATAAAGATTTCTGCACATTAGGTAAATCTAAAACAACATCCCAAGGGTAAAAGCTTTGTACCATTAAAGATAATGGCAAAATTCTTCATGAAATTCCATTATGTGGTCTAATCTAAGTCACTGATACAAGTAATAAGTAGTGCTGAAATCTTTGAATTCCTCACAGTTTGCTACTGCCATTTTCTATGACCATGGAATGATCTCTCATACTTTCACTAACAGATGAACACCAGAGCTACAGAGGACAATCACTGGATTTCCCAGCAATTTGCTAACAGATACAGTCATGGAGAAATCTGAGAAACTTTGGTTCTGTTCTGGGCTCAGGAAAATCAAATCTTATGGTGGGCATAGGCCTAGTTCTATTTACTTATAAAAAACTGCTTTGCATCACTGCTTTTCTGTTCCTATTCTTTGTCTTTGTGTTTCTGCGCACGTTCAAACTTCCTTAACCACTCAGTTCATCACCTCCTCCCCTATTACTTACAGCTGGGCTTTCCTCTCTACCGATACCTATCTCTTTCATCCAAATTTCCCCATCCAAAGTCTTTCTCTTCATGGCCCCAGTAGGTTCTGCTCCTCCTCCTTCTGTGTAAAGTCAGAGGAGATCTTCTGCATGGCACAACTCAAAGCAGAGGAAAGCTAGCATCTCCATTTCAGTATCAGCAGCACCCTGCAGTCACTGCAGACAGGTAACAAAAATAATAGTTTGAGCTACGGTAGGTTGGACAGGAGACTGCCCAGTAAGAGAAGTCCTGGTTTTCAACTAAGATTATAAGGGAAAAATCTTTCCTTTCCATGGAAGGTGTATGTTTGTGAATCATTTTGGCATGAAAAAAGCAGGAATGCATAGAGTTGTATCTGTTCTTCAGACCACAGTATGGATTTCCTAGGGTAGAACTGACTGTAAGAAGGAGCTAGTGTCAATCTCCATCATCTCAGACATGAGACTATATTAGCAACAGCTAAACTAACACTACATTAAGGCATAGGTTTAAGTATTTCCTCCTTAAATTGTGGTTAATTTTAGCTTGTCGTGCATCTAACCAACACTGAAGTTAAGAACTGGAACTTGGGGCTAGTCATAGTAAGAGTATTCTAGTACTTTAGTAGCTTTAGATGATGAAACTCATTTGTTTAGCTGGTAATACCTTTTCTCAAGCACAGCCATTTGTACTGTGATTGATAATCTGGGGCCAATGGATAATCTGAGTCATTATTGTACAATGAGGCCTTTCAGAGAACATAGATTATCCAATACAGAACATTACTGTATTTTTCATGAACAAGTTGGAGGGAGGCAGGGAGAAACAGAGAACAGAAATTTTGGAAGTCATTTAAAAAAAAAAAAAAAAGCCATGAACATATATTTGATGAGTTTAGAGTAAGAGCACAAAATAAGATAATTTTAAATGGATTTTACAGAGTTATATAAAACATAAAATTAAGAAAAAAAGAAAATTAAATTGGCGTTTTCAGCAGGCATTTCAGAAGAACCTAAAATTCTGAAAAATATCACCACTGAACTACTTCTTGTGCATGAAGGAGTCCCACTTAACAACTCAGGACCTGTCATTTGTACACAGTGCTGACCAATCTTTACAAATATTTTTCCAAATCCCTTCTTTTTTTCTGTTTTTGCCCAAATTTTTGCCCAATTTCTTAACAGAAAGCATAGCTGAAGCTATGCTCTTCTTTCTGCAGTGACAGTACTATCTCAGACCACACAGGGAGTTTCTTTTGGGGGTTTTTGTTCGGGTTTCCACCCCTGGCTCTTCTAGAAGCTTCCAGAATTGTTTGCCTTTCAAACTGTTACAGCTCATCTTCAAGGAGAACTTTAAAAACCTGATCATAGTTGCAACTGAAGTGATGCAGAATCCCCTCGAGCTATCTGCAGGGTTCTTCTGTCAGCAGCCTGAGTGCCAGTCCTCTCCAGAGACACCTGTAACAAAGCTTTAGTCACTCAACAAGTTCAAAGGTAAAAGCTCTCTGCACAGGATGATGGTTATTTAGGGAGTAAGTACTCCTTCGTCACACTGGAACCCAAAATTTCAGAAGCATAGATATTCCATTAGGAGATTTTTGTTCTGCTATAATTTTTCTGAGTGTACACAGCACAATTACAGTTCTTCATGTCCAAGTGGCTGAATTACATAGAGGCCACTGAAGAAAAACACAGAGAGAGATACATTAAAAAAAACAAACCAAAACAAACAAAAAACCAAGTACATGCTGTTGAAATATTTTATGATTTAATGTTTTTTTAACCATGATTCATTGAGCTGTTTAAGGGATAAAGTATTTGCAAACTATTAGGATCAAGCTCAATCATTTCTGCTTGATACGCTACAGAACATTACAGGTCACAGTATCAATACATAAATCAAAGCTACCTTAACAGCAATTTACAGAGAACAAAGATTATTCCCTAAACTAATAATTATTATGGAAGACTAAAAGATTTCAGAAAAAAATTATAGAGCTTTATGAATAGAGAGAGCAACAGGCAGAACAAATGAAATTTAAGAGAGAGAGATGTGGACAAGGAAAAAAAACTAATGAACAAGGCAAGAGGAAACATGGATTCCTTCTGGTCAGACACAGGAGGAGGATTGGGGTACCTATAAAATTGGGACAAAACTAATACTGAATATACAATAACACTTCAATAAAAAAGAACTCTAGGAATAGAAATATCTAAAAATAGACAATAGACAGTAAAAAAAATAGAAAGCTACTATAGAAAATCTACTCTATATATATTGGCCTAGATCCTCAATAAATGTATATTCATGCATCTACAATGAGTAGGAATTTTAATATAAAGAAATGTCAATAACATCTTCAATAGTTTCCAGTCAAAGCCCAATACGTTTTATTCACATGTTGAAGTATTTACACTGTATTAGTTTAATATTCTGAACATAGTAGATTAAAGATGTAAAATTCTATTTTCAAATAAGAGTTCTGAGGGTGATATATTGGATACAGAACATGAATGATGCTGACAATAGCCTTTGTCAGGTTCAAAGTCAGTGATTAGCTTAACAATTCAATGCCCTAAAAAAAAAAAAATCTGTATTGGCTAGCTGTGGAGAAGTTCTGGCCAAGTCCTTCAACAGATGGCCAGGAACTGAAGTGAACCTGGCGTCAGAAAAGACTGAACAGCTGAGATTTCTTGAAAAGAAGCCGGAATGATTTGGAACATAATTTCAATAAAATTATATGGAAACAGATTAGGGAGTGACGTGGGTTATTACAACAAAAGTAGTTTAAAGAAGCAGATGAAAGAATAGGCATCAATTCTCTTTCTCCTGCTGTGTTACCGTCTATGCACAATTCATAAACTACTTACTATTTTATAATAATGCATTATAATTTAATAATTATGTATTACATGGAAAACACACTCATCTTTTATAAACTGATTTTGTGTCTCTGAAATATAATAAAAATGTCTTAAGATTATGTACCTGAATGTATATGACCTCAAGCTAGGAAGGTGGTTTTCACTAGTGCAATTCTGTCCAAAAGAAATATGCCTGTTTAAAATATATTCAGTATTTGGAGAGGGATTCAAGAACCATCCAGAAGTGAGATATCTGTTAAAGGCTAGTCATCTAGGGTACCTCTGTAATCAACTGAGTAAGATACGTACTTCAAGATGGTGATCCTTGTATCCTGTGCTTTGTATGAACAAGGTCTCCTTTCCCGGGAGCACTGTGCTGGCTAACTGGCTTAGACTAGATACCTGCTTTTTAGGCAAATAAAAATAAGGGAGGTGAACTCCAACCCTATGGCAAAGAATGTTCTGTTCATACGTGTAGATTTCTTTTCTCGTGTAGGAGGTTAACTAAGCAAACCTACGTATACCTATTTTGAATCACGTTTGTTTATTTGCTTGGTTTTGGTCAATCTTACCTCAAAAAATGCCTCTTCTCAAAAGTTGAAGTGAAAGGTATTACAGAAATTCCTGCAACTGCAGAGGCACGTTTCAAACCTGACTCAATCTGGTATTCAGTAAGTCAGTTTGCTGTTTTTTTTCCAGGCTTGTTGGACAATCTTCAAAGCACTCTATATTTATTTGATATCCAGAGAGTATGTATTGCTTTATTAGAAGCATAATGGTTTTTGTGCAGGGAGCCTGAAAAATACACCAGTTAGTAAAGAGTATTTTTTCATCAATTTAATGACACAAAACAAGTAAAAAATTTTACTGTTGTTTCCATACAATAAAACATTAGTACCTATGCTCTTGCTGATAATCAATGCCTTTATAATGGAACTTAAGCATGTTTTTTGTTTCCTACAACATTTTTTTCTATTCCTCCCCAAACTGAGTCAAATACTTACACATGATAAATCACCCTCAAATGTTCAGTCTGGGTTTGTCTGCTGATAGTCCCTCAAATGGCTATAGAAAACATCAGCTCCTTTTCTATTCAGCACTGGGCAGTTAATTGCCCTGGAATAGACATACATCATTTTCCTCAGCTAAGGCTAAGGCTTAGCTAAGGCTAAGGCTAAACTTAAGAGTGTAAGAGCCCGAGCCATAGCAGTGCATACACCCATAGGAATGTACATGGTTTAGTAGCAACAACAAACACCATGAAGACCAAAACTTAGGAATTTTGAAATGTCAGTGTTAAACCTTCACAGATTTTTTTGCTGTTTGGTTATTTGCATTTTTCTTCTCCAGAAGCCAGAATATAAAGCTACATACACAGAAGAATGAAAATGAAAAGGACTGGTTATCAGTGTTTACTGTTAGAAGCAGGAAAAAAAAAAGGAAAGAAAAAAGTAATAATACTTCCAATTTTCAATGTGATTGTATTTAAACTCAAGATCCATATATGTATTTATCTATAATAATTGGAAGAACTAACAATCATTCTGTTTTAAATCCTACAAAATAGAAATAAATTTAATTTTAAAACATTTTTTTCTCAACTTAAACTGTTGAAATAAGTTACTATAAAAAATTGGAAGAATTTAAAAGAAAAGAAAAATGCCAATGCAATTTCCAGGTGCCATGAGCATGAGTGGAGAACATTTCAACACCCAAACATTTTTTACAAGAAAATTTTCATTTATTTCATATATATCATTTATTATTTTAATTTTCAGATATTAAAAGTTCATCTACAGTAGGTGGCAAATCTTATGAACAATGATGCCACATTGCTTCCAGAAACATTGGTTTCTGTATAAATCAAATAACTTTGAAAGTCAGTTTATCACAACTCCAAAAAGTAGTAACACAAAAAAGATATTTTACAAACCCACAATACCTGTAATCCTATTTCTAATTAAAACCTGTCTGGTATTTAATACTGCACTATACAGACTGGTTTTGAATTGCTATAATTACACATCTGAATATGTATATAATGGAAATGGGGCAATCAGAGGCAAATAGTTTTCCAAAATTTTACAAATAGCAAGTTTAAAATATATCAACAGATGTGCTGAGAAGTTTTTTTTTTTTTTGAGAAAGTGACACTGAAAACTAAAAAAAAGAATTAGTATATGATTTGCAGAATTTTTACACTTAATTGCATTGGCATTGGTTCATTATAGTGGCTGTTTTAGATGATTTACTTGATTTAGAAATGTTAATGTCCACAGCTTAACACAGGCTCTCCAGAACTGCCCGTTATTTCTAATATGTAACAAACTACATGGAAGTATTGTGGGGACTTCTGTTTGCTTTAATTTTATGGCAATGAAATATCTAAAATCATTGCATTTCTGCAGCTGGAATAGTCCTTATGCTTACAGAGACTTGTGCTTAATGAAACAGTAACTGGCATTGTACTACCCATGCTAGATGCTAGAATTAATGTTTTGTTGACTGTGGCACCCTAGCACTGCTTTGGAAATCCAGAGTCATGTATTACTTGAGTTCTGTGGCCAAGACCTAACTCAAAGGAGCCCTTGAGACTACCACATCAGATACATGTTTATCTTACAATACTTTGTCTTCTACTAAAACAACTGCTGTACTTGTTTATATGGGAAACCAATCTTTCATTATTTCCTTAACAGATATAACCTATAAAGTAGACATAAAAAGAGATAATGTGAATTGCTTTGGTGCTATATTCACCAGGGCATAAACTGAAATAGAATTTTCAGATTCATTGTATTTAAAAAACATATATTTTCTTTCATATTTAGGTTATTTTATTCTATTCACAGAATCACTTTATATTTTTCCAACTGATAATCTTGTCCATTAGGTACAAATGTTTACATCATAAAACTTGAGTCATATGATAAAAATTTGTAACAGTGCTTTTATAGCAGCTGTTCTAACAGCTTTGGAATTAATGCTTAACTCAAGGCTAGAGAACAGCAATTATTCAGCTGAATTTATTTGGAAGGAGCAAAATCTCCCTTATAATTGGCTTAGCAAAACAATTATTAGACAACAGAGAACGTTAGAAAGAAGAAGGTAGCCTCAACAAGAATCATGTTTTTAAAAGTGCCTTACAGAGGAATTGGTATATTGATCTTATCAAAAGCTTGAGAAGGGACTTGACTAGTGTGTGTAAGTACCCCAATAAGAAGAAAATACAGGCTTTTTAAGGAAGCAGCGAAAAGCTTCACAGGAATAATTTGAATAGATATTTGAAACAATTCTAAATCTGAAGGGTTAATTAATAGATTAAATCATCTAATGCATTCAGGCCCCTTCTTCAGCTAACCTGTCCTAGTAGAGGGAACCATCCATCTTCAAATGACCTCAAATTAGGGGCTTGTCTACCGACACAAAGATTATGTCCTCCTTTTTGTGAAAAAATCAGATCACCAAGATCTTAGGTCCAGTATCAGGATCAATAACACTTTATAAAGATAAATGATCTTATGGCTTTTTATAAATGTAGCTTTTTTTAAATTGTCTGAAGTAGTGTAAAAACCACAGCAATCTGTAAATTCAGTGGGAAAAGCAAGTGTGGCAAATGTACGCATATGCATAGCTTTAAGTTCATTTCACTAGAAGTCAGTGGCAATTAGAACACTACTAATTATGTATTAGTACATAGATTAGTATGTCTACATTAATACAATGTATTATTGCATCCAGCCAAATTATTTACTTTATCTTTATAACTCCTTTGCAGAGCGCAAATGCTACTTCACTTGCACTTTTTGTTTTTCATTCTGCATTAAATAATGGTCTGTTAGAGCTCCTATCCTAAACACAAGTGAATATTTAATGTATTTGATAGAAAGAACTCCAAGTATCACTAAACAGATATTCCTCATGTACATGCAATGCTTAAGCATTCCATAAAGAAAAAACTGTGAATTCAAAATAAGAGAATGAACTCTGATTTGGAAGGTCACCTTATGTAAACTTTAATTACTATTTGATTATGTTGATTTGGGGGGTTTCATAATGAAAGCAGTACATTTCTTGCTTAAAGGGTCACACTTTTATAGGACTGCAGTAAGAGAATGCAATCAAAACAGCAGATTTTGTTTACTCAGTCAGCAGATAGAAGCACAAATGTTTCTGATTTCAAAACTTGCCACAGGGAGTAAGTGAACAGCACTGCAAGTAATCTGCTAAAACATCAAGGCACCCTCACTGAAAGGCTGACATTCACTACTGAGGTTACTGAAACATAAGTAAGAGAATTTTAATTGCATCAATATTTTAAAGCAAGCCAACTCAAATACTAGAGTTCAGTGATACCAATAATTATGAAATTATAACATGATACAATTATAGAACATCCAAGAGTCCTGTAGAACAATGATACTGCATTTTTAAAATTCCAGGCATTTATTTCATCACGTCATAGATTTTCTTAAGTAGTTACATTCCTTAGAAGCATGAAGCTCATTGATTTCAAGTGGTATTTTTGCTTCTGAATCACTTAGGTGCTCCTGAAAATCTCACTTTCTGGCATAAGTTTCTCAAATATGCTTCTTATGTTTTGGATAAATATTTCACCTAAAGAGCTCCTAATGATTTTTTAACCTCACTTTTGTAACAGCTGCCAGCACAGTTTGTTGTTGCTTGTGCAAAGTAACATGATCTACATTACATATTAGTCTCTGAAATCTAAACGTACTAGATGTTTAAGCAGTGAAAAATCCTAAGCTATCATCTCAAGGGTTTTGTTTAACTCAAAGAAACCTCAAATAAAGTGTTACACAGAGCAAAACTAAAATCAGACATTCTGTACTTGACAAAACTATAATTATCAGTTAATTTTTTTTTTTTAATGAACACGTTTTGAATCAATACTCAGTCATGCAGAAATTAAGAATCTGATTATTAAACTTCTGGCAGATTTTGTAACAAGCTCCCAAAACTTAATTTCCATTGGCATGTTTAACTGTCCTGTTTAACCCTAAGAGAAAGTTAACTAATTCCCTTATGAGCTCATTTATACAGCTCCAAATAACTGTCATAAATAGACACTCTTAACTGAAATTTCTAAATGTTTCAGTCCCACCTCACTATACCATTACATTGTCGAAAATTACATTTGTGCAAGAAGTAACCTGAATTCTGTTGATCCTGCAGGAGAAAAATTGAGAAGTCCCAGCACTCCCTAAATAAACCACCCCTCTCCCCAAAAATATACTTAGGCAGGGAATGTACCAATGAATATAATTACTTAATTAGGAATATCCCTTGATTCGGGTTTGTATTTTACCTGATGTGTAGCTTAACAGCTTCGTTATTAATCATGTCTTAATGTAAACGCTTTGAAGCTGTTGCTACTCAGAAATGTTCATTACAAATAGTCCCTGTGGGAATCACCACCTTATTTCATTAAAACTCCCGCCTGCTGTTAATTGCTCTTAGGAGAACATGAACAATTAACTGTGTTTTAAGAGACAGTGGTGTAAATTTATATGCTTGTGTGTTTGATTGCTGGGGACTAACGATGTTCCTGATAATCCTCTGCTGTTGCACTACACTATATGACAGTTGGCAGCTCTAGCCTGTTTTCATCAATAACAGTTGATGTTACAAAGGTTAAAAAAAGAGAATATGGTTTGCAAACCATAGTGTTTGTCATGCCAGCTGAGACACGATATCGTTCTGGGTCACGGGCAATTAATTTTTAAGTTTTAATGAATCTTCTGTGCGAAAGAGATTATGCTCTTTAGCAGGGATGATGGACGTATGTTAACTGAGCAAATTAAAAAATCCAGGATATTTTTACGATGACAGTGGCATAAATAGGGTATGTGACATCTTGCTGTTGAAATCAAGGGTTTTCCATAATTCAGAGAGGTATGTGTCTTATATAAATTGCAATAACATTCAGTTAAAATAATGTAATAAAGAAAAGAACATTTAATTTAAATGCTGTCATTCAAAACGTTAGTAAATATGCTCTATGTAGCAGAAACAGCCTACACTACAATTTGCACAGGAATGTTTAAGCAAAAAGAAAATTCTTTTTTTAATAAGAAAAATAAGTCATGTTTACAACCAATATATGCTAAAAAAGAAAGTTATCTATTATCTTCCTTACAAAAACCTACAGAATGATATGATGTTCCTACTTAAATGGGCTTCATCATAGATGCCTAAATAAAGTCCCTTGGAAAATATGTGGCTGCAATCCAAAAATCAAAAGGAATTGGGTAAGGAGCAATCTGGGAATATATTTGCATGCCATTAAGGAAATAATTGTTCTCTTCCCTGTTAGCACACTGGATCCCAAGCGTCTAATTTGTGTATTCAGTATAACCCTCTCACTTTTTGGGGAAACAGTATTTCAAATTCAAATAGATTATCTAAAAATTGGCAATGTTACTGTCATTAAACTTACTCATTATTAGTCACTTGAACTCAAAAAAAACCCCACTCCCCAAAAAAAGCAGCAACTTCATGGGTAACCAAGGAGTGGGATACTAAAAATGCTGGAACTGTTTATTTTGAAAAAGATAAATCACAAAGGAGACACTAAGAAGTATAAACAATGAAGGTAGATTAAACTTCTGCAAGGTAACTACAAGACAACACTCAAAACTGAAAGCAAGCTAATTGCAGAGTGATCAAAGGTAATAGTATGACACAGAAACAGACTTTAAGAAGCATTGCCATTAAACACAGGACTAGTCAAATATTAAAAAAGGATTAGAATTTGTATGAGTTACAGGAATGTTCAGTTATGGTAGTAGACACAGAAAATAAAATTCAGGGTGAATGTAAAAAAACTGATCTAAACATTGGTTCCCTTGAGGCTAAAGACAGTTGCTGCTTATTAGGCATTAGCAGAAAACAAGCAGATTGCCCTAATTATTATGTTGAATGCTCTACTAAAGCATCTGTGGCTGGCATCTCCTGGGAACTCGATACTGCACTTGATGCTCCCCAGATCTCATCTAGCATGGCCATTCAGTTCTAGCTGAATTGGGAAAAAACAAAAAAAAGCCAATACATGTAGTATCAGCTAAGTTCTGCATTTTAGATTTAAAAATTATGCTGAATCTGCATTAGATCACATTATTTATGTTTCAGTTACTGCTTGTAATATTGTCCATTGATCTTAAAACATATTCCTCATTTAATAAGTAGTCATACAGACATCATTTAAATCAAAAATGTATGATTAGGCAAATGCATGCATCCAGCAGCAAGGAATGGGCTGAAAACAAACGTGGTGTTTACATTCACGCTTAACTACGTTAGTAGGAATGTGTTCAATCTGTTTTAAAGAAGTTTAATTAATTAAAGTATAAATTAATTACTTTTGTAAAACACTATGTAATACTTCAAGTTAATGCTAAGTATTCACTTTCTGTTATTAAATCAATAGGAACTAGCTTGTAATAGTAACAGAATTAAGAGACTCTAGAACTTCATAGACATGCTTGTATTAATTCACACACTTTATAGATCACACAAAGAGAATTTGACTGAGCCATACTATTTCTAGGTTGATTTAATTGCTGTAACAAAACCTTACAAAACTACAGAGTCCAATGTATACCAGAAACAGTTAGAAATGCGCAGTAAGTACTCCAGTGTAAACCATTATTGAAATATTAGTGAACAGAAGTTCGTTTATCCTGCAACGTATTCTCTTTTTCACTGCTGTGCTGCTGAGACTTTTCTTTCACTGCCCCAGCAGTTACTGGGGCTGATACTAAGGAAATATGGGCAAAAGGGAGTAAGTGACTGTGCAGCATGGTGCTGGCATATGTTGTAGAGCTCCAGTGTATCTATTCTACCAGAGCTAAATGAAAAGCGTGCACAAGCCAGTCAGAAATGTCATTGCTCTAAATTAGAATCCTGGAGCCCTACCCTATGCTCTTACCTGCTGTAGTCACTTCCTCTCACACCATACAATCTTCCCCTTTTACTCACTTCAGCAAGAGGGAATAACCGCTTGCAGATGTGGCTTGAAATGCCCTTGCTAGTCATGGATTTCTTGACTCCCAAAAGTTGATGCAACATAGCTGTTCCTTCTGTTTGATATACAAGGAATAAACAAATTGCCTTCTCTCACACTTTGCAAGCACCATATAGGTGACTATATGGTACTAAATGTGAAAATGCTAAATAAACCCAGTAGGGTTGATAATGATTAATTGAATTACTCATTAACATATGTATATTTCAAATAAGAAGGCTATATGTAGCTGCTTTTAACTGTTCTTTTGTCTGCATTAAATTCTGTATTTCAGAATGTATAGTAAAAAATATCATGTAACTGAAAATATAAAAGATCTGTGCTATGATACTAGGTTACAGTCTGATCAATTAAGAGCTTGAGCTATTAGAAGAAAGATGCAAATTAAACAGCATCTGTTGCAAAAGAGAGTGTAAAGACTCCCTTGGATATTTTCCCTTGTTTCAGATGACTTGCTATACATTTATCTTGAGAAATATTCCTGAAACCCTTTGAAGGAAATGTATCCCATTTTCCAGTTATGTTATTTATTATTGTTCTAGAAAAATCATACAATGCTTAGGAAGGAATTTAACTGTAACTATTTTCTCTTTAACTTGCTGAATGCAATAAGGTTCTGAGATCACTAGGAGAAAAGACTGAGAATCTGTCATTCTTCAAAGTAACCTTTGTTAGATTGTATCATCTAAATGCAGCGTTAGTATTTTAAAGAATGAGATTATTTCCAGGCCCTAGATTTTCAACACATGTAAGCCGATGATCAAATCCGACCATAATCAGAACAACATTTAATAATACATGCTTAAATTAAAGTAGTTCCTTAAGTCCTACTGAAATTTTCTAATTAGCCCATTTTCAGTAATTTTCAATCAGCTCTATTATTTTTGCTGAGCAAACTAGAATTTCAGTCCTGCTCTGAGCACTCCTGGTTATTGTTAGCACACAGAGACATGACCAGTACTGTGAAGGCCCAGTAGTTGCAACTGAGGGCTTTGGAATTTGTAAATCAGAATTAGCCCCTCAAAACCAGAATATCATTGATGGTTAAATGATTTGTTCTATTTATCAGCAACCTTATCACATGTTTGTTAATCTATTCAATCATAAGAATCTCTGACTTTCTTCTCCCTTAAGCTATGAGTGAATGTTTTCCTATTTCAGTATTTATCAGAACATAAACTGCCACAAAGAGCAAAGGACTTAGGAAAGTTTAATATTTTACTTTCTTTGTATAAAAGGGCTCTAATCTTGACTTAAATGACACGATCATGTTAAATACATCCTTGCATGCATGAAGATTTTTACAAAGGTTCATCTGTTAATTTGCAAACCCTAGTGTCTTTGAGGCACTCAGACCTCTGCTTGCTGAGTTAAGTAAAATTAACCTCAGGCTTTTTTTGACTAGAAGGGGAAAAAAGCAAACAAACAAACAAAAGCAAAGAAGATAATTCTTGGTTATGTTTGGTTTGCAGCCGAAAAGCTTTTTTGTCTTTTAACAGATGGAGAAACTAGAAGTAACTTGACTTATGGCAGTCAGTAGTGTCTTGTAGAGAGTAGGAAAACGAAAAGAGAACAATTTTGGGTGATTATATCTTTTTTTAAAGAAAGTATTTTATTTGTTTATTCATATTTTCCCTATTCCCCTTGAAACTATAGGTTTCCAGTAGCCAGCAGTACAGATTTAATAATTCATCTGAGGCATAAATTTGACATTTTATTCTCCACCAGAGACTGTAGCTTCTTCACAAATTATTTCAAACCAGTGAAAATCCACTTCTGCTTAATATGAACTCAGCTATTCAAGAGCGGTCTTCCACATTTAGAGTGTAAGCCAGGTGCTATCAGCCGTCAGTAAAGTTCAAATCATAGTTGTAATGCAGAGATGTTGCGAAAAGTATTGCAAAGTCTTGGTGGACTTAGTAGTCTTAGGTTAATGGTTGGACTGTATGATCTGGTCTTTTCCAACCTTAATGATTCTATGGAAGTCATAAAAAGTGAAGCTACAACTCCAGCCCATCAGTAAGTGGCTCAGATCGCAAAGTGCAAAAATCTCCAATCCAGCCTTTCTGAAAAAAACTTTCCTAAAATATTACGCTACCCAAACGAACACCACCATCATACTATCTGTTAGGAAAACACTGGCAGTTGTATGTAATAGAATGGAGATTAGGAAAGGCATTGCAGGTATAAGCCCACTGTGTAGTCTTACGGATCCTACGAAGAATTAAGAAAACACTTGCTGACACTGCAGAAATTCTACAAGAGTCACCTATCCCTGAAGTCAGTAGTGCTTGCAGAGGACTTCTCTGTTTACAGATGGAAAGAGAAAGTGAATCAATTCCTGAAGATGAGCTGCATCAAAAAATCTGAATGGACTTGACTTGGCAAGGATTAAAATGATGCAGGGAAATTGGTTTGTGTGTGCTACACAGATTGAAGAAACAACCTGACAAGGAAACACAATTTTCTGGCATGTTCACTGAATGACCAGGTTTAGTGCATGTTTCACAGTTGCAAAAAAATTAAATGATCTGTAGAAGAAACAAGCTGGGATCAGCCAGAAAGGACATCAAGGACAATATTCGTAGCGCATTTTCACTGTAAGAAACAGTCTGAAAATGCCAATGGTTTTTGTGTCAAAGAAAAACTACAAGAAATTTGAGCATACACACAGAATTTTCAGGTCAGTGAAAAATCAAAAACTTTGGAAAAATACCAGAGTATATCTTAGATTCATCAGCACGTTTGAGCTAATACAGAGGCCAAGGAAATTGCTAGTCTGATTCTATAACTATCTAATTTGGAAGGTAATTTTATTGTTTGTATTGCCAGAAGGAACAAACTGGAATAGTAAGTCTCCCATGGAGCTTGATATTTGGAAGCTGGGTTATCACAGAACAGCTCCAGAAAGTGAGACTGCAGGAGTAATCCAAAGTGTATGGTGTAGGTCAGAAAATCTTTATTCCCTTACATGATTTCATGGCAGAGGGGAATACAGTATTGTAAACCTCTGCACTGGGAAGCAGCAGAGACACATGTTAACCTAGTAGCGAAGGATTCAGTTGGATTGTCAAATCACTATGTGTCTGGAGGCTTACCACATTTGTTAATGACTTTCCAAAACAAAAAATGGCTGAAATTTTGGAAAAGGTCATGTAAGGGCAGCCAGGATAGAATTACAGTCTTAGAACATATGAAACAAAAATTGTTTTAGATTTTGCATGGCCTAGATTTTGCAATGTCTGGTATCTTTTATGGTGACAGTCAAAACTAGAGGCAAAACTTGCAAATTTTCAGTCCTTTTAGCAGTTAAGTTTGGAATGTAACTCCAGAGTAGTGAATGCCCTGAAGTGTGAATAATGAAGAAAGCAATAGATTCTCTGGATTTAGTGTAATTTAGAGATTACATTAACCAGAAAGGCATACAAATCTCCTTTTTCTTACCCAGAATAAAGGCTTCATCTGCCTTATTACCTGACAGAAGCATTTCCTCAGCATCAACCTTGCTGAAACCTATCTGGAATGTAACATACAATAAAAACGGACATATTTACTAAAATAGATACTACAGATTAAGGTAGAGAATAGAACCTACACATGATATTTGACAGTGATTTATGGGAGGATTATTTTAGGACATCGCTGGTTCATAGTGTCAATATAACAGTTACAGCACCTACTATTAAAATGCATTTTCAAATAATTTGAAATATTTTTGAAAGTTTTTTTTTAAATGTAGTATTGTAGAACATAAGGAAAAATATTTAATTTTCCCAAGATTTCAAGCATATTGGAATAATACGTTATCAGCTGTAATGCATCATCCGTAAACCGTAAGTAAAATGTGGTCACTATTCATTTGGGTACTTGCAGTAAGTTCCAATATACTGTAGTTAATAGTTCAAGAAGCATATCTTTTCTGCTACAGTCATTATTCATTCTAATAATAGTAGTATTCTATGAGAGCTCAGCTAGATCAGAACCATCAGTAAGTGTTAAAACTGTTGTTACAGGTTCCTGAACAAATGACAAGTGACAATGGAACTCAGTTCACATTTCAAATTTCAACTATTTGTCCTAATAAACAGTGTTAAAAATCTCACATCAGCTTCTTACCAGATTCCCAGAAATAGATTAATAGAAAGATTTGATCAGACACACAAACATAAATGATTATATTATAAACCCATTACATGTTTTTACATTAATTAAACCAGACATTAGCAATACCATTTATAGAATGCCTGGCCTTCTTTGTTAGAGCCTGACCGACCAAAAAATTCCCCCCCTAAAAACAAAGACAGGCTTTTTTTCAGTTTATATTCAATAGGAAGATTGCCTGTTTTAAAAAGGGGAACAATGACAAATCAGCCTGAGTAGCCATACTGGACTGCACAGTTACCTAGCAAAAAAAATTAAAAATCTAGTCTAGGATAATTGAGGTTTGCTTCAAAAAAAAAGGAATTTCAGTTTACTTATCCCTAGACTTGCTCTCTCACTGTTCTTCTTGCACTGGATCTAATTAATGATTGTGCAGCTAACAAGGTGAGTTTGTTCAGCTCACAGATCTGACAGAAATCTGCAGATAAAATTAATAGTTTTCTAACAAATCTACAAGCTGAACAGATCCACCTCAAAGGCATGTGACCAGTAGACTCCATGCAAAGGGAAGGAATCCAAGACTGAAGCATGATAACATCTGCTCAATTTTATGCGCAGTTAAGAGTAATGTTAAACCACATTTTTAACTTGAGACTATGGAAACATTATAATGAAATTCTGTATTGATTATGCCTAGTCATATGCCTTGCAGAGATTCCACTGAAGTAGCACGTAAAAATGTGAGCCAACTTTCATGCGCTAATTCTGGAAGAGGTGCATCTCAGTCTAGCCTGTTTCAAATCCTCCTGTTTGCAGCACAGTCTATTTGCATATGGATGTCTCAAAGAAAGGGTCCAGAGCAGAAAGCAGATAATAAATTAATATTATATTACTCAGTACTCTGATGATGTCAGCTTTAAAACTGTTCATGTCAAAATAAAATTTGATGTAACCTTCCCATTTTATCTGGTAGTGAGTTGAAAAGATTTTAAAATCATAGTGGTTTTATGTGGAAGATTAGATTTTCAAAAAACAGCAATGTTTTTCTCAACAAGACATTGGCATTCTTATGTATTTGAGAACAGCGGAATGAATCTGGCCTTGAGTTTTAGAATTTTAAAAGAAAACATACTGTAACTTTTATGCTTTTAATTTCTGGCCTCTTGATTTTGTCCAATATCATCAGGCATGGAGCGACTAATTTTAAAGTCGAGTTTCCAAAGACAGTCTTTGAAAGGCACTGGAAGATGCTGCTCCATTTTCCAGATGGTCTTAGTTTGGTCAGGTAAGAAATCCAAATCCATGAATGGTTTTGGCAATCACAGGCTTTCCAAAATAGAAGCCAACATTTAGTTTCTGCAGAAAAGTGCTCTGAGGGGGAACATGTCTTTTTATTTCTGAAGTAATCCGCTTATACTGAAATTTATTGAACGAGCTATAGTCAAAGAGAAGGTACCTGACTAGCAAATTACTAGGAATAGACATATATAGATAAGTACCCTGAATTAAAACCAAAATCTATCAATTTTTAATTGATATACTAATTAGTTGAATGTGTAAAGCCAGATATAATTGTTTGACAATGCTGCTTTAATGTATTCATTTAACTATTACATTAACATTCAATGACTGTAGCCCCAAACCCAGGATCTTCTCTGTGAAAAAGACCATAAGATCTCTTTTTAAGCATAACTTTTAACCGATTTAAATGTTCCAGAACAGACAGAATAAAGTAAACCCAGTATGTTTAAGAAACTTTAAATCCTGCCACTATCTCTGAAGGAACCTGGGACTTAGAATTCCTGTATGCATTATGTTTCCCACTAGCTTTAATCGCAACTGAAGTAGTAAGTAAGAAATCCTGTAGTTCAGGATTGTATATAGTTCAATTTGTATATAGCAATCTATATTTCTTCATTGTATACAGTTCAATTTGTATATAGCAATCTGGAGCTACTGCTACATTCTATAGGAAAAGTAGCAAGAGACACATCAATTTTGTTGGTTCCTGAGAAAATCGGAGACCAATTTATCAATTAATCTTTAAGTTCAAATTTCTTTCTCTATCAGTTCTTTAAAAATAAACCTCAAAACATACTATGAGAATACAGCCAATTTCCAAAACACAGTAACATAAAGTGGGTTTTTTCATACATTTCCTCTGACAGTTGTACTCTTGCCACACTGTTCGCCCAGGAATCACTTGTTACAACACTATTCCGAGAGAGAAAACCCACACTTTTGTCATTCCCAAAACAGCTGTGTGCTAATGTGGCATAAGACATTACATCCAGACTTGACTGCCTGTCAAGTGAGCAGTCAGGTTCTGCTCTTCCATTCATTACGGAGACCTGGTCAGAGTGTACACCATTTCCTTCCAGTCCAAACATCAACATTTCCCACCCACGGCATACACTTTGTGGCTGTTGGATACGTGGAGTTCCTCACAATAAAAACAGAATTGAAAGGAGAACTGCAATGCAAAGAGGGAAGGCTGTCCTGCATTTTCCGTGATTACATCTAGCCTGTGCCCAGTGAAACTGATTTTTTTTAAAAATCACATTAACTAAAAATAGTTTACCTTTTGCTATTGCAGCATTTAGCTGAACTACACCAACAGAGAGGCATATTCTGACTCAAGGATACTATGCACAGATAGAAAAAGATGTGTGATTTCTATTAAATGCAGTGGTTTTAGGAGTCTGTGTCTGTACATGTAGCAAAGACAATAGAAGCATGTTATAAATATTCCTATTTCAGCTGACCTTTACACTTAACATCCTAGTTCACATTAAGAAACACTTCATGTCTATGATAGTACAATAAATAAACTGGATTACTACTTTCTTGTCAGCTACTCAAGACTCTCTCACCATTTTTTCCTCTTGGAATCTTCACTTTGGAAAACATGTTAAACTGGCATGTTAGATCTGCTACCAATGTAGCCAGTCTCTGTGAAGGATTAAAAAAAAAAGTCTTACATAAGCTACAGCAGGCTAGCAGCTTGTCAAAATATCAGTTGAAACAGCAGGTTCCAAGCCATTAAATCTCAGTTTATGTTATACTCCAGCGATTCCTGAGGTAGCAGAATGGTGTGCATTACTGTGTAGGTAAAATAAGAATGACAGATGTTGTATTGACCTCTTCTCATTGGAATCTAGTCCACTATACTAACAGTTGCACTAAAGATGTCTCTAAAGTTGTACTGTGGATTCTACAATAGAGGTTGAATTAATGCAGATAACATCGCCTGAATTGCATCGCAAAAAGATTGTGAACTGCATTGAGGGATGATGACAGCGGCAGTGGCAATGACAACTTAGTTTTCCAGAATATAGTCACCTTTATTATCACAAAAACACTGTTAATTTATTATGTCGTATGCATCATACCACCCGTGTAACAGAAGAATTAGAAAAAGAGAAATTCTAGATCATCCCTGAGGCTGCTCTCTGATGATAAGTTTTTCTGCTGCCGCCCTCACCTAATTCTCCTTTCCAGGGATCACTTTTTGGCAGAAAACTACCAGTATGTTACTTGGCTAAACCCCTCAACCTAAACTTCTCCATCTTACAGTCTCCCCTGGAAGACCTAGAGCTCTTTCTGAAGACTTGCAATTTTTTATAAACTGCCTCCTGCAGCAAGGCAAAACTGACCAAAAAGCTCATATTTTGCCTAGGTGCAAATCTATACTGCTACTTAATGACTGTACACAGATTCACCGATGAACGTGGAGCCACAAACTAAGGCTCTTTTTAAAATAACTATGATTAAAGTAATCTCAAGAAATTTTCAATTTTTTAATTTATGGCTTAGCTTTTTAACTTGCATTTTTAGTTTTTACTTTGATCTAAGCGTATTACTTTTATTAAAGAACAATCAACCCATTTTAATTTGTCCTTTTTATTTCTCAGTTTGTTCACTGTGATCTGAATAGACCTAAAGTGTCTAATCAGATGATGTGAAGAGTTAGTGCAATTTCCGTAATAAATACTTAGTGTTTAAAATGCTTGCAATATCCTGGGATCTACTCTTAAGTATTCCTGCCTTTTCTTTCTGATCTTGTCCTTGTCTATTTCTCCAAAATGTAGGTTTTCCTTGTTTTAACTGGAGTTGAAATTGGTGTGACCCTTTCTGGCTCCCCAAATCAAAAACCCTTCACCTCACATACAGCAACCTAACGTGTCAAGGCTCTGGTGCACACATAAGCTTCATCAGCTGATGTTAGCAAAGTTCTCAGAATAGTATTCTTCACCTGGCTATTGATGCCAAGCCAACAAAAATAGCATGGATGATTTTCATTTATCTCAGTCTATACCTTAAATATTTGATATACTGATCGAACAATATACACAATAAAGCCTGGCAGGGGTGGGAGGAATACAGGAGATCGAGAGAAAATTAAAAAATGGGCAGATAAATAAGGCAGCCGTGATGAACAGCACTATTATCTGATGATTTCTTATTTATATTGCACACATACAGGGCTAGGCATAGTCCAAGGCCCTCAAACCAGACTTACCTGTGGGACTTAATAACTTTTTGGTCTCCACATAGTTACAGCTGCAGACAACCCTGCAGGATCCCCCTCTATTAGCTACATAAATATACAGTTAATTTCCCCTATCAAAGAGTTTGCATGTGAAGCAGACTTCTGTTAACAGCTCTATCACACTTATTACCCACAAAGACAGCCACAATTTTGATGCATTTACCCCAAGCTGTCAAAAACAGATAAATTCTACCCCCAAAGAAAATTGCAGGATATTTCCCTGGTAACTTCAGTACCAACAGTATTAATCCAATATTGAGCAGCTTAGAAAGGCAGACCTTTCTATTGCTGTCCCCTGATGTTTGTACCGAGTATTAGTTGCCATTCCTTGAGACAGATAAGCAACTACTAAACACTAGGGGCGAGAAAGAAACCCCTCCCTCCCCACCATCTGGAATATTCTTGGCCAGTATGGGCCTTCCTGCTCTTAAAGTAAGAGTGGTGATACAACTCTTCACAAACTTCACCATATCCGAAACAGCAGTCTGTACTCTTCCAGAGCATTCACCAAAGTACATAGCTTTACACAATTCATCATGGAAGTGATCTTTTGAGAAAAAGCAGAAATTTAGGGAAAATCACTTCATAATTATGAGAATTTTATTGTGTATTTATTTTTATAAATGATAGCAAAGGCATCCAGATAAGCCTCTGACAAAACCCTTATTATTTCTATACATCTATGAAAAAGAAGTTTTTTGGTGCGGTGTTCTTTAGCACTTGTAGCAGCCACAGAGCCAGTCAGCTTGCTAGACTATATCAATTGATTGGCTTTGTTATTCCAGATGGAGAAGAAGCATAAATTTTAATGTGTTTCTTTAAACCATTGTCACGATACAGAATAGAAGTATCTATGGTACTCAGAACTGTATCCAGAAATGTTTGCTACATACGACAGACTCATAGTGCTGTTATAACAATGTAAGAGTTGGGGATCAAGTGCTCCCTCAGTAAGTTTG
>NW_010511015.1:0-10621 GCF_000687285.1 Phaethon lepturus | reverse complement strand
ATACTCAATTGGAAATGAAAACACGAATCAACACTATTGAGAAAAAGATGGGGGATTGTGAAATCTGTTTTTCTGATTCGTGTGATGAACTGTAATCTTCTGTACTTTTATGGATTTCTCCTGCACCATAAAAAGGGGTATTTTACAGGAGAAAGATAAACTGCTGGTGTATCAGCTCAAACCAGTTTGACCACTGACTGCATAGTATTGTGTAAAGAAAGTGCATGCATAGGGTTTGGGGTCATCCTTGGGGCACGCCAAGGAAGATATCCGGGGGGCACGCCGAGGAAGATTCGAGAAGACTCTAGCAGGAGAAGAGGGCATGCTCTGAAGAAGACACGCCTATTCATTAATATGTATTAGAAGACATGCCTATTCATGAATATGTATTAGCGAACAGGATCACACTGAGGAAGATTCTAGAAGGAGAAGAGGGCATGCGCCGAAGAAGACACGCCTGTTCATGAATATGTATTAACGGACAGGATATAAACCAGGAACAGGGAGTGTACCGCGTGCGTCTTGGTGGAGCAGAGACTCTCGGCGCACCCAGCGCTGTTTGCTTGCCTCTATTCGCTTAATAAATTGTAAATTTGAATTAGAATCCTGTTTGGGACTAAATTATTTATAACAGGTGGATGAGGAATTGGTTGCATGGTCACACTCAGAGGGTAGTGATCAACAGCTCAATGTTCAGGTGGAGACTGATGACTAGTGGTGTCCCTCAGGGGTCCGTACTGGGACCAGGACTGTTTAATATCTTCATTAATGACACAGACAGTTGGATCAAGGGCACCCTCAGCAAGTTTGCAGATCGCACCAAGATTCAGAGGGACCTGGACAAGCTCAAGGAATGAACCCATGTGAACCTCATGAGGTTCAACAAGGCCAAGTGCAGGGTCCTGCACTTGTGTCAAGGCAACCCTCGTTATCAGTACAAGCTGGACTGAGATGAAGGGACTGAGAGCAGCCCTGCTGAGAAGGACTTGGGGGTACCAGTGGATGAAAAGTTGGATATGAGCCGGCAATGTGTACTCACAGCCCAGAAGGCTAACGATATCCTAGGCTGCATCCAAAGAAGCATGGTCCACAGGTCAAGGGCGGTGATTCTGCCCCTCTACTCTGCTCTGGTGAGACCCCACCTGCAATACTGCATTCAGCTCTGGAGCCCTCAGCATGGGAAAGACATGGACCTGTTGGAAAGAGTCCAGAGGAGGGACAAAAAAATAAGAGGGATGGAACACCTAGCCTATGAGGACAGGCTGAGAGAGTTGGGGTTGTTCAGCCTGGAAAAGAGAAGTATCTGGGGACACTTTATTGCAGCCTTCCAGTATTTAAAAAGGGTTTGTAAGAAATACGGGGACAAACTTCTGAGCAGGGCCTGTTGCAATAAGACAAGGGGTAATGGTTTTAAACTAGAAGAGGGTAGATTTCAACTAGACAGAAGGAAGAAATGTTTCACAATGAATGTGGTGAAACACTGGACCAGAGGTCCAGAGGTTGCCCAGAGAGGTGGTAGACGCCCCATCCCTGGAAACATTCAAGGTCAGGTTGGGTGAGGATCTTTGCAAGCTGATCTAGTTGAAGATGTCCCTGCTCATTGCAGGGGGGTTGGACTAGCTGACCTTTATAGGTCCCTTCCAATCCAAAGATTCTATCATTCTACGATTTTATGATTCTATGTGTGGCTGTACTAAGTTTGTTCACAATTATTTCAACATTTGTGCCGTTTTACACTCCCAGTCCTGTCCTTAAGGTACCAGTTACATCTCTTCTTGATATTTTTGAAGGATAAGGCTCAGGTAACCACGCTAACCACCCTGTATAAGACATACTTACAAATGGTGAAGATGTTGCTTTAACTGCAGCGATATTGATCTGCATTGATAGTCCTACTCGTTTGAGGGGCCATGATTTGTTAAACATCACTTGCTGTCATCCTACATATCTGATTACGTATGATCCAATTTCAGAGATCAAAGTGAATATAGTTTGGGTAGTTGTATAAATAATCGGGTAGGATAGAGACCGATAAGCAGTTGGATGACCATTGGAGTGGTATGAGGTTTTTAGGAGTTTTAGGTGTTTAAGGCTAGTCCATTTCCATTATCTTTCCCTGCATCTACCCATAAGCATGCTACTGTCAGAGTTGTGTCATTGAAGAAGAAGATAATGTTACAGTAGGGGCTTGAAAAGCAGCTTTCCCTTTCCTTTGATTGAGCTTGATTCATAATTTTGATGACTATAGAGGCAGGTCCCTTCAGACAGTTTGTCACATGACATTCAATAGAGATTCTATCCCCTGGCTGGTGTAACAGAGATAAGATGCCTATTTGTTTTTGTCATTATATGATTACTAGTGATTGTCAATGAAAGATTCTGTATTGGCTTTCCCATTATTCCTGTGTTTCCATCAACTCTGATCACATATGGTATGTAGTGTCTGATTAGCAGTTGTTAAGGGAGAAGCTGCTGCCTGAGCATTCACACACCAATCAAGGAGTCACACATACATCACCCAAGACTTCAACTGCTAGGACCAGAATCCCTTTGCAGCAGGCAACTCCAGTGAGCCAACGGGTGCCCCTTTCAACTTCTCACACACATAGGCTCACTCTCGGCTGCTTCTTCTTCCCTCAGGCTCGATCCTAGGTTTCCCAAAGCAGAATCTCCAACATGACATATGCCAGACAAGCTTGTTAAGTGCTACAGTGGTGAAGAACACCTTGAGCTGGCTGCTTCCAGAGAGTGATGCCGAACAAAGGAATCTCTGGGCAATTATACCCTTGCAGTCTAAATTCCCTCCCCTCATGAGACGGTTTGGTCCAACTGGGTCTGGGGTCTCCTTGTTCCTCATTGGATCTTTTCACTGTCTCAAGGCAGGCTGTTCTTTTTCTTTTCTCGAGGAGGAAACTTCTGCTGATGGATGTGGCTATCTTGTCTTTCTAATTTACACCAGTTTTGGGGCCTTCCCTCATGTAACTAAATAAGAGTTCAGTATAAGTTCATCAGTATTTAGGTGAAAGTTCACCGCTTGCAGCCTAAGGCCTTTACTGATGCTATGCCATGGATTCCATCTGAACTAGGAAGTGACTCCTATAACATAGTAAAAGCAAGAGTATCTTCTTTAATATTCTTATTGTCATTGTGTTTTAATTTGAAAAGATCAGTGTTGCCATAAACTAAATAAGAGTTCAGTATAAGTTCATCAGTATTTAGGTGAAAGTTCACCGCTTGCAGCCTAAGGCCTTTACTGATGCTATGCCATGGATTCCATCTGAACTAGGAAGTGACTCCTATAACATAGTAAAAGCAAGAGTATCTTCTTTAATATTCTTATTGTCATTGTGTTTTAATTTGAAAAGATCAGTGTTGCCATAAACTGTATTATAACTGTACATTATAACTATAAACAGTTCATTAGCCCATAGAGTTTTTAGAAAGTCTTAGCTTTAGCGCTCCTGTTGATACAGATGTCCACTGTTCCTCTGGTGGAGCTCCCTTCACTCTCATGTAGTGGATCTCTTCCACTTTTATTTTAGTGGTTCCTCCTTCCAGGCCCGGATGTAAACCAGATCTCTGGGCTTGAAGTTATGTACTGGAGAGTCCAAAGGAAGCGGAGCCCCTGGTCGAGATACCTGTGTAAAGAGGATAATACCTGTGAGAGACGTAACAATCTTTCAGAATTCTTTCACCTTTAATGTGTTTCTGATTTCTCTGACTACCCACCTCACTGATGGAGTACAGTTTTCCACATAATATTTAAAAGGGTCTTATCCCTTCTCTCACTCATGGGGTAATCCTAATCCTCATCAGGGCATTTGGTAGGTAGGATATCTACCCATTTAAGCTGGGTTTCTTGACATAATTTGGAAATTTGTTTTTTAAAGGTCTGATTCATTCTTTCTATCTTCCCCACTAGACTGTGGTCTCCAAGGGGTATGTAGATCCCATTTCAATTAGAGTAATCTTGACACTCCTTGGATTATTTCTAAAATAAAATTAGGTCCATTATCAGAGGATAAGCCGTCAGGGATTTCAAACTGAGGAATTATATTTTATATCTATATTATAATTTAATAAAATTTTCACGACTTTCCTAGCTCGATTGTTGCAGCAAAGGAAAGCTTCTAGCCACCCAGAAAACGTGTCTACTAAAATGAGTAGATATTCATATTGTCCACACTTTGGTAACTCAGAGAAATCCATTTGCCAGTGCTCCCCAGGGGCTATTCCCCTTTTTGCTTCACCCATCAGTAGCTTTCTTTAATTCTTAAGGTTGTTTGTGCAGCAGGTCTGACATCTTCTTAATATTAGATCCACACTTGATTGCATTTTTGTCCCTATCACATATTTCTTAACACTGCTGATCAGTGGGAGCATCAGCTCCCAGCTGAGTTTCTTCATGTAGTTTCTTGAGGAAAGCTTCCATCATTTTAGCCATAGTAAGAACTTGCTGATTCGGGGTTACCCACCATCCTTCTATATCTCTTGAACATTTCAGTATTTCTACTAATCGATTCTCCTTTTTCTGTTACACATTCTCACCTCGCCATTGTTCTCAATCTCTTCCTAATATGTTACCAGAGTAGGACTGGTTTTGAATCCTTGGGGGAGCACAGTCCAACACAGCTGCACCTTTCTTCCCATTGTGGGGTTTTCCCATTCGAAGGCAAAGATTGTTTGGCTTTGTTTGTCCACTGGGATACAAAAGAAAGCATCTTTTAAGTCCAAAACAGTAAAATAGGCATTTGTTTCAGGTATTGAAGTTATTAAGGTGTAAGGGTTCAGTACCATGGGGTGTATGTCCAGTCTTGTACTAGTCTATATTCTTCAGCACGAGGCTTCTTCACTGGTAAAATAGGAGTATTAAATGCAGATTGACATTCTCTGAGCAATCTGTATTGCATAAAAGTATCTATCATGGGCTTCAGACCCTTACCTGTTTCCAATCTAATAGGTACTGATTTACTCTTACCAGCTTTAGCCCCGACTTTAGTTCTATTTTAATTCAAGTTACATTTTTCACTTTACCTGGTTTCTTTGAGGCCCATGGCAAAGGAATTACCACTTTCAACATTGTATCTGGGATATTTCCAGGTTTTTCCAGGGTTTTATCTGTCAGTAGGCAGATCTGTGCCTTCCATGCCATTTTGGGTGGGATTTGAAACTGTACAGAGCTCTCAGAAAAAGTTACCCGTACATTCAAATTTAAATAACAGGTCCCATCCTGCCAGTGGAAGGTGGCATTGTGTCATATATAGAAACTCGTGAGTTAGTTTAGTATTGCCAATTGTACATTCCATAAGGTTGTAAAAATGACCTCAATGTCCTCTTTCCCGTTGTCTCAACAATCAGTATAGTAGTTTTGCTTAGCGGCCCTGTACAGCTAGTCGCTACTGAATGAGTGGCCCCAGTATCAACTAAAAAATCTATGGTCTCATTCCCCAGCTTAACTGGAACCACGGTGTTGGCTGGGGGGACTTTCATGTTTTTCGCCAGTCCTCTTCATTCATTGTCTGAATCTTCTAACATAATAAGATTAACATTTCCTGTGTGATCTTGTTCCTCTGCCCCCTTTTTGGTTTGGGCATTTGTTCTTCCAGTGCCCTTCCTGTCTACAGGCTGCCCATTGATTTGGTCCTAGAGGGGTTCGGTTTTGTGGGGCTCTTCCCTGCATTATCCCACCATGTCCCCCTCTTCCGCTACCTTTTCTTCCAATAATAGAAACCTGCCGTCATGGGCATAATAGAGACCTGCCCCTGGCCAGGGAAAGCCCCCTACTCACAGAAGCTCCTTCCTCACTGAGCATGCACAGTAAAAAAAAAGGATGCTGTGACTTTAAGTGGAGATGAGACTTACGAGAACCAATGGGAACAAGGGTGACTGAGACAACTTTTAAAAATACTGTTAGCTGTTGCTAGAAATGTATAAATATTTTCCATGTGTTAACTGAGGTGTGCTGGCTTTGTGGTCCTACCACCTCGCACCCAACTCTACACAGACTTGGAATAAAAGTGAGTATCTCGATCCTGCATGTTTTTCGGCTCTCCACACACTGGGTGAAAGAACCCATATGTGGGCCAACAGTACCAGCTGCATCTATGTTAAGGATGCTGTTTTTTCTCTCTTCTTAATATGCAAGGTGCATAAAGGCCATCATAGCCTAACAGACATATCTTACAAGTATTATTATTAGTACCAGGAAAAATGACCAGTTTATATTTGAATTGCCAACAGAACCCATAAGCACTCTGGGAGGATTAATCAGCCTTTTTGTTCCTCTCTGTTGCTCCCACTAATGGTTTAGTTTTGGTTGGGTCTCACACTGAAACAGATCTGTTATCAGCAATTTTCCCATCCATAGGAACATGTCAGCAAAACAAAGAGTGTGTGAGACAGCAGAATAGTGAAAAATGCAGCATCCTTTTCCCACCTCAAGGGCCTTTAACAGAACTGCGTTACCTGTATACAAATGACATATGTGCCCTTCCAGTACTTGGTACTCCTGACAGGCTAGACAGGGAGTTGGCATTTGATGAGACCCATCACCAATTATGTCTCCAGATTTGTCTTCCTGTAAGCCAGCTCAGAGGGTCATTGTTGTTACCTTGGATATCATGGTTTTTTGGTGCATCTCAAAAGACCCTGGTCTCCTGGAAGGTGACTCCTGTCCCATTTCTCTGGGCCCTTAGCACACTTGGTTTTTCAAGAGGGATATGATCTGAAATCTGGTTTGTCCCCTCTGAAGAGGAAGCAAAAAGGCCCATGCGTGAACTCTCCTGTGGTGTTGGGATTGACAGCCTCCTGGGAGTCAGCTGCAATGGACTGCATGCATCATGGTGGATAATTTTTTTATTCTGCGGTGAGAATCTTAAAGGGAGGGTCGCAGTAAGCATTAATAATAATATAAGCACATCCGATTTGCAACTGAACAACCTGAGGCCAGAAGAAGGTGTTACACATCTCTTTGCCAGACACATGAGAAACATGCTGTTCACCACTGTCCATAAGCCTTCTGGCAGTGAATCAGACCTTGCTCACACTAAAAAGCCAGAGCTCCTGAGATATCTCCCTGCAGCCACAGCTCCTTGCAGGTTCTGACTCAGGGCAGTCACACAAGCACATACTAGCTGAATAGGCTGTTTTTCAGAGGAAGAGAAGGGGAGGGGGAAACTTTAAATATGAAATATAATGACATGTGAGCCAAATTGTTTGTGGATGACAAGCTCAACATGAGACAGCAATGTGCACTTGCAGCCCAAGAAAGACAACCGTATTCTGGACTATATCGAAAGCAATGTGACACACAGGTCGAGGGAGATGATTCTGCCCTTCTGCTCTGCTCTGGTGAGACCCGACCTGGAGTACTGTGTTCAGCTCTGGGGCCCCAAACATATGAAGGATGTGAACTTTTTAAAGCAAGTCCAGAGGAGGGCCACGAACATCATCAGAGGGTTGGAACACCTCTTCTATGAAGACAGGCTGAGAGAGCTGGGTTGTTCATCCTGGAGAAGAGAAAGGTCTGGGGAGACTGTCCAGTACCTGAAGGGAGCCTAAAAGAAAAGCTGGAGAGGGACTTTTTACAAGGTCATGTAGCAACAGGACAAGGGGTCATGACTTCAAACTGAAAAATGGTAGATTTAGATTAACTATAAGGAAGTAATACTCCACTATGAGGATGGTGACGCACAGGAACAAGTTGACCAGAGAAGTTGTGCATGTCCCATCCCTGCAAGTGTTCAAGGCCACCTTGGATGGGGGTTTGAGCAAGCTGGTCTAGTTGAAGATGTCCATGCTCATTGCATGGTGATTAGAACTAGATGACCTTTAAAAGTCCTTTCCAACACAAACCATTCTGTGATTCTATGAAATACTGTGTTAGGGCCTATTCCAAACAAGTTACAGGCAGAGCATGGCTACCTTGTTTTGATGTCCAGAAAGTTTACTGGAAAAGATATGAGGCTTTCCATGCCACCTAACAGCCATATTGAGTACATTTAACTTGAGACTACAGACTGCAAAATGCTTCTCAGTCTTTAAATCTGTAAGCCCAGGCTCTAAAATTTCTATATTATTTTAAAACCTTTGTCACAATGCCATATAAATTTTAAGATAGGGAAAACCATGAAAGTTTTTAGAAATATCATTAAGTAAGTAGAAATGGCATATTTGCCTAATTACGCTTACAAAATGTTTATGTCACTCCTATCTGTGGTAAATACATTAAAGTATGGACTACTGGTGAACTGAGTTAGATTATACAGGGTGACTTGTGCTCTGGAAGAGTTTCCTGCCTTTTTCACTGCTTCTTTTATTAATCACACTACATAATTCAGAGAAGGAAAGAAGTTAAGGATGCTTTAAGGAAAGCCATTAGTTATGTAATCTTTTCCTAAAATACTTGCTGAATGTGAAACCTTTGGGTAGTGCTACAGACATTTTATCGTACAATAACAAACGTCAGCAAGATTCCTTCTCATGATTCAGTTGCTTATATCTTAAGAATTTCCACCTTTTTATTCTTATATTTTTTTTAAATATTAAGAAAATGAGTACTTTGTTCCTTTAGGTATCTTCAACCTACTTGTTTTAGACATTTAAAAATTAATAATTTTGTGTGTGTGTGTGTGTGTATTTCTACAATCAAAGGGGAGGGGGTGAAAAACTTTCTGAAGGCAGTTCAGCAAGCTTTTCTTAATATATATGGTAGAACAAGATTAATGTTCTGAAGGTGGCGCTCTCTCACATCTTGTGAAACCTTACCAATATATCAAATTATAATATAGGAGTAATTAGGGAAATGTACAATATATCAGGTGTTCTAGCAACAAGAGACCTAGATTCAGATACATACCGCCAGTCGTCATGAGACGCAATTTAACAAAATTATTTCTTGATTTCCCCTCATAATGCATGAAGAAAGAGATGCATGCCACCACATAATGATTCCTTTTATCAGGTGGTTGTAAGTGAGCTTTTACTGTTAGTTCTCTCTTCAAAGTAACAGTGCATTCAAATTAGGAGCCTTAATTAAGTCCCTCAGCAGAGATGGCTTGAATCTGGGTTCTAGAAACAAAAGCAAAGGACAGCAGAAGTTGAGCCCACACCTTTAAAGACCCTGGTCACTGGAGAAATTAATCAGATGACTTTATAAAAATATTACTTATTCCATACCTGACTTTCTTAAAGACAAACGATATTTTTCTATTTGTAATCCTAACCCTTTTATTATTTATTACTCTTTATTACTCTTAATGTGATGAGTTAGAGATAGATAAAACTTCACTTATTTTTTTCTATGATGATAAACATTAGGTTTACTCATGGGCAATTGGAAATTCCAATAAAAGGTATTACGGTAAATATGTATCTGTTGTCATATGCTACTTTGTATTACAGTGTTTAGGACAGATCTTCTGCAAAACCTACTCAGTAATTAAATTTTGAATTATTTTTTCTCTGATTACTTTTTTAGGACTTGTTTTTTGTAGTGAGCTATATAAAGAAGATAAGCAGCACAACATGGGCAATGTTGCCATGGATGTGAGTGAAGATGATCCCCTAAATTTTCAAAAAGATTCCTCTAACAGGTATCATACTTGCTAAAAATCCTTTTTTTGTTAATTGGCAGAGAAGAATAGGCACTTAGAAGTGTTTATTCAGTAAGACTCATTCTGACTCTGTGTATTACTCCGTATTAGTTTTTTAGTTTCTGTTTTTTTTATGTAATACTAAAATGACAATAATAAATAACTTTTTTAAAATAAGTGAAAGAAAATAAGAAAGGAATTACAAACATATCATAATGCTGTTAAATGGTTCCTCAATGATTGCTAGACAAGACTGATGAAGAAAGGAGAATTTATAGTTGATTACTTACAAATGTTGGGATCACCCTGCATGGCTCGACCTTAAGGAGAAGGAGCTGTGGCATTGGGAAGCTGGTAGACAGCTGGATATCTGCACGGCTCGGCCTTGAGAAGAAGGAGCTGTGGTAAACAACTAAGAAGAAGCAAAGGAGCGCAGGAACACCTGCAGGCAGCAAATCCTGACTGTGTGAGAGGCGCGTGGACAGCGCATGATATTTTGTATATAGCCAATTGCAATAATGTGTGTAACAAGCTGTAACCAATCATGAGTGTGTGCGCAGTGACTAAGCGAAAATTATGATATATATTGGAGTCAGACAAGACAATAAACGGCATTGACCTGATCATATTGGTCGAGTACGTCATGTCCGTGACTTCCGCGTCAGGTGGCGCCTGAACAGGGCCCCTCTCGTTGATGCTTCCCGGAGCAGAAGAGACAGCAAAGGGGGTGTGGAAGCCAGCCGTAGCAGGCACTGCCCCGGTGCCTGGAAGTCGCTAGCGCAAAGGAAGAAACCGTCAGAATCTCGGTCCACTCTAACAAAAGAGGAAGAAGCAGTGGTTAAGCTCCTCCAACATATCCTCTCCAAGAGAGGTGTACAGTATGAGGAAGCTGGCCTAAAAAGATTATTGGTATGGGCGTGGCAAAAAGGACTAATTCCCTCAGTAAATGAGGCTTTTGAGATCCCGATCTGGGAAGGAATTGGCGCAGCATTGTGGGATGAAGTTAGCACAGGCAACAAAGACAGTAT